>NC_049916.1:14000213-14205213 GCF_001411555.2 Juglans regia | reverse complement strand
GCCCCCTTGAGCCTTATTTTACATAAGCCTTTATTTGTTTTTTTTAACTACATAAACCATTTCCGTTCTAAGCCTGAAAGACCATGAATTTACCTTTACAGTTTGAGAAAATACTTTGGTGGAAATCTACATTTAAAGAGAAAGTTAGTTCAAAGGAAATTATGGCTTATTTGATCAAAGTATTTTAAAAAAAAAAGGTGAATGAAGAAAAAAAAAGGGTTGAAGTGGTTTAAGATTTGAAAAGGCTACAAGAATTGAGGTGGCTGAACAAAAAAGGTGGGAGGCCGAAAAAAAAAGGAGGAAAAAAAGAGTATTTTTCCTGGGTTTTTCTTTTATTTAGAGGTGATTTATCCATCATGGCAGGAAAAAAAAGTGGAGTGCAAATCACTTCAGATTTTATTGAAGGTGTAGTTTGTATTGCTTCATTGATTACAGCAATAATAATATCACAAGTATGAGCATATAGTCGAGGAAGAGTTATGGCTTGAATCATGTGGATATCTCTTTTGTTGTTTTTTTCACTAAGTATTTTCCTAGTTTGCTTTGATTTTCCATATCCGTTTCTTTTTTAACCCTCACCCTGTGGCTTGTCATTACAACCTGATTAAAGACCTTTTGATATCTGATCTTGGTTTGACTACATTAGTGGAGAGGATTTCTGAAAATTGGACTTATGGGGTTAAGTTTGAGAGAATTCTTCTGGTTTCAGTTGTTCTACTTTTATCTGAGTTTGCAGGTGGTTTGGAGTTGAATTGACTATATCACACACACACTCAAGGTCTTAGCTTTAGGTTGAAGTAAATGCTTAACTCTTGCTTGACAAATTGTTAAATTTTTGATTGATTTTCTTTCTATCCTTGATTTTAAAAGAGTAAGATACTAGTGATTAAATCTAATTCAAATCATGGATTGGTGAGTGGTGAAACTTCTCTATAGGGTCAAGTTGATAGTCTATAGTGGTCTTTTATTTTATTTTTGTTTGAGGACAAACAAATTTGTAAGTTTGGGGGTGTTTGATGGCTTGCATAATTTCTTATATTTTATCACTTCTTAACTTTAAACTTTAGTATAAATACCCTATTATTGGACTAAAATGCTAAAATGTTAATAGAAAT
Organism: Juglans regia; assembly: GCF_001411555.2. NCBI lineage: Eukaryota > Viridiplantae > Streptophyta > Magnoliopsida > Fagales > Juglandaceae > Juglans > Juglans regia. The sequence continues at coordinate 14,204,098 of NC_049916.1, read as the reverse complement.
CATTGGAATTAATGTGTATTCTTGAATTGAGTTTCTATTTACTTTGTGATACTCCTGAGCATCTTTTTATGTTTAATTTCAAAGTTTATAAAAGAGCAAGTCCAAACCCATTTGAACTCAAATGACTTTCAAGCAGGCAAGACGTTGGAACAACCTAAGAACTTTCAATGAGTGTAGGACTCTTCAAATAAGGATAATGATGGTGTTTGAGAGTAATTCGGATCATAGTCCAAAATGTGCTAGTAGACAACATGGACACACTTTAGTATTTTAATCATAACTTTCCATTCCAATATCGGATTGATGCGATTCTTAATGCGTTGGAATGCTATCTTAAAGGGATAGAAAGTTTTCTCTAATAAGGATTTCCAAACTTGAACTCCTGAAGCACGCACTTGGCTGCCAAGTTGAGTCCTAAAATTTCAGCGATTTTGTGTGCGAGAATATGAAGATATTAGGGTTTCTTTCCTACCCTATTTAAGCATATCATTAGCATGAAATTGTGGAGTTTTTTAGTGGGGCATTTCTTTGGAGTTTTTCATTTTAGATGCTGCGGCTTGTGAGGGACGACACTGCGGACTACGAGGAGCATTTTCAGTGTTCCTTTTCTTCTATTCTTCTCTCAGAAAAATTATGGTGAATTTTTTTATGTTGAATTTAATTTTTAGCATGAACTAAATTTTCTTATTTTAGGAAAACGATGTAATCTAGTTTCGAACTATGCTTGTTTTTCTATGTTAATTTGAAGTAATTCTCTTCTATGTTTGTCTGATTTATTCTGAGCTTATTACTTCTACTTAACTTGTCCTTAATTAGATGATTTTAATCTTGTGATTTGCTGTCAAAAGAGGGAATTATAGGATAGATCTTGAATATTTCGGCATAGGTAAATATAGAGATCGAAAGACTTATATGAATCTATGTAGTATTAAAATCATTGGTCTTATTGCTTTCTTGTTTTATTCATTTGCATACTCTTGTGTAAGATGATGAACAAAAATAATTTCCAATTGATTGTCGAAAGAGGCTTTTGGATGTTTGTGGAGATTTGCTAACAAACAGAGATAATTAAATTCTATTAGCTAGATGAGTAAAACATAGTGAGGAAGTAGGTGAAATTGATTTCTTAGATGTTTTCTTTCTCATTGATTTGATCTTTGAACAATATCTTTCTTTTCCTTTGAGTATTTTTTTTGAATTAATTTTATTTTAATTTGCATTTCACACCAGAAATGCTAATAGGGGAGAGAATGAGCGGGGTTTGAAAGAAGTATTTAAGGAGGACATTAATGGACCTGTGCCCTTACCCCTACCAAAGGCACACCAATAGTTATTTGCTTCATTTCAAATTTGTTTATGCTCTTCTCCTTTCTATCTCGCCTGCCTTAGAAGAAGACAACGAAACACCACTTTTTGTACAACCATAGAAGGAGGAGTCAAGAGCATTATTTGGTGGAGCCTAGCATGATAAGAACACTTGAACCCTAGCCTCATTCTCTTTTTACAAACATGCACATACCAAAAAAGGGTGAGGATGGTTTTGGTTTGTAAATACCATGGAAAGTATGGTGTTTTGTAAAGAAAAGCATCATATAACTGATGGAGTAGAAGAATCGGCCATGGAAGGATGAACCATGACTTGAGTTTGGTTAGCCCTTAGAAAATCGAGTCTTTAATCTCAAAGTTAGTTTCCGCCATAGCTAGGGTTTCATGAAGAATTTTATCTAGTCACCATTTGAAGAAACACAATCTCAAGTACCATGCACCATTTGGCAGCTAAGGTGTAATGCCCGTCCTTGTGGTGAGTCTTTTTTATAAATTGAAAAAAAAGGACGACGAGAATTATCGTTTGTTTTAAAATTTTTTACTTCCATACCCAAGGCGCAAGACTCTACGTTATAAAATAAAACATGTTTTGAGAATAAAAGAGGTTTACATCAGAAAACATCAAACTTAGTTCCTGAGAGGGGGGGGGGGGGTCATGCATAAAAACTAAAATGAATTGAATACTCAGTAAGCATTATTTCATACCATAAAAATATAGCAACATAGGATTTCAGTCATGCATTCATCACTCATACGTACATATATACAAGACAATAAGCATAAATTCATTTTGAAAACATCACTAGGTGGGGATTTTATTAAAAAGGGGTTCTCTTTTCATAAAACATTTCTCCCACCACGTGCCTTCATTTCTTAAAGAGTCCGGAGACTCGTGCATTCTCTTATGACTTTCCATTGGCCTTTACACACTATAACGCCTTGTGTGCTAGGGTTAACGGATCTTCCTTTGGACTCTGATTCCACCAGTGGCCGCGGGTTGGGAATCCATCGGTCTGGGGGCAGTACTGGGTGCACCGCCAACACTACTTCCTGGCATTGCAATCTGCCCTTTCCTTGGTACCCTCATTTGTTCGTTCGTTCATCATGGCCGTTACGTATTTTTATACATCATAGCATTCATTCATTCAGTCATTTCTTTCATTCTTTTATTACTCACTCCATTCATGAAAAAATGTCATTTAAAAGCATGAGCTTAAACATCACTCGAGGCATTATTCGAACCAGCATCCATAAAGCATCGGTTCATAAACACTTTCTTTGCATTGCTTAAAGCATCGGTTCGTAAAAGCATGAGGCACAAGCCTCACGTTTTCATTTTAAAAAACTACATCCAATATCTACTACGTATAGTCATCCATCACATGCGTACAATTAATTACTTGGGTTGCATAAAAGGGGGCTACCAAGAATGGCCATTACATATACTTGAAGACTTATACTTAGCATGTTTTCATAAAATGTCGTTCATGTCATTTCATAAAGCATCGTAAAGGAAAAGTATCTCATTTTCATTTCTTATCATTTTAGAAAACTCTAGAAGCGTATGAACATAATACTTACCTGAACTCCATGCTATTCTCATATCATGCAGTCCATTCATGTGCGTGTCAGATGGAAACCTACATGCATACATAACATAACCTAGCGTCATTCTCTATCTAGTACATAAGCAACTAAACTAGAAATAGAACTACACTTCACTTGGAAACACTCTCCTTCTATCCCGAGCCTCAATGTGTCCCTTACTATGCTTCCTCTTTTGGGGATATAGTAAGTGGGTCACTACCTCTTCCAAACCTAACGTTCTACCTTGAGTGCTTATCCACTAGAGTGAACCCCATGATTCACCTTAGGGTCAAGACACTAGGACCTACACCTTACTCTTTCTATCAACCTCATCCCGATGCGTAACATAGACTGACCAAGTTGCGAATCTCAATACTAGTCGATACACACGACACTGCCGCATCCAAGCCTATGCTTCATCATCATCCTCATCCTCATCTATGCATACCACACGACTTTAAGCCAACTTCAAGGCTTAAACATAGTGTACCTATGCTTAAGACAGATTACCCATTACGTATGGTAAATCCGTTCGGCACATGTGTCTAACCAGATTACACATGTACCTTCCTTCCTTTTATCACCTAAGATCAACATATAATCCGTTGAATGCCCGCTTGTGTAAACAGGCATCATAGTCCAATACCAACCTTCTCTTACTCGATTGGTAGGACTCTTCCTACTTCTCGTCCCATTACAAGTTCATCCCAACACTTAACATGACATGATTCCATTCACTACTACACCTTACGTCACGTCACGTAGCTTGAGACTACTCCCAAGCTACACCATGACCTTGTCATATCACCTGGCATCTCGCTATGTCACTTATACGCCACTCCATCCCTTCACATGTACAACAGCCATATAACACTGCTATACGGTGACACCCGTCACTTTGACCACACGGTCACATCACAATTAATTCAGGACACTATTCCACAGTTCTCGATACAACACATCACTCTCTACACTCCTCAACAATGCAATCATCCATTCTTTCGTGACATACCACACGGTATCACGTTTTCACCACACGGAGTACACTCCTTGTGTACTCCCTCCAATCCACACTATGCCACACAGTACACTCCACGTGCACTCTTCCCAATCCACACTACTTCCCAGTCCACACTATGCCACGAGAGTACACTCCAAGCGTACTCTTCCCATTTCGTGCTATGCCACGAGAGTACACTCCACGTGTACTCTTTCCAGTCCACACTACGCCACACAGAGGACACTCCACGTGTACTCTTCTCATCCACACTACGCCATGAGAGTACACTCCACGTGTACTCTTCCCATCCACATTACGCCACGAGAGTACACTCCACATGTACTCTTCCCAATCCATACTATGCCACACATCACCCCTACTACACACATCCCAACCACCAATACAACCCAGTTCACAATACTACTGCACATCACACTACACAACTACACCCAACACTTCACGTACATGACCACACTACACAAAGAACTCCACAACGCAACATAGTCCACAACCAACTTCACAATAAAGATAACAAGTGATATGAACCCGCGGGAATGAAATCCCTTGAACCTACAGTCAATTTGAAAACACCCCAAGAAAGCCAAAATCAAGTCAATGGATGGAGAACCTAGACCCGATGAGAACTCATTTCAAGCACCTAGATTATATTAAAATCTAGACCCGTTGAAGAACTCGTCTCAAGAACCCAGATTACAAAGGAGGAACGCCACAAAGGTTGTGATTTACCCTTGATAAGTTCAAAAGTTCAATTAAGAACAAGAGGAATAAAACTCAACTCACAATGAATAAATTCATCAAATTTCATAAACTTCTGCAAATGAGGCTACAAAGAGTATTTAAAGCAAAACCTAATTAAAACCCTAGATAAAATAAAAACCCCATCTTCCAAAAATACCCCTGAGTGAACAGTGCCGCGGCTACAGTATGGCTACAGTAACTCGGCTACAGTAACCCTAACCCTAGTTCAATAAAATAATAATTTTCCCAATATGCCCTTACATAGGCATAAACCCAATTATTCTAAGTAAATAAAATAGGTCCTTGAAATTAATTAAATAATTTGGTAGCCTTCAAGCATCCAAAGCCTATAAGTCATGTTGTTGCCCTTTCCATAGCTTATGAAATGAATCAAAGCATAATCTTCATCGTTTAAGCCCTTGAACTTGTATTTGGCCCATCTGGAACTTTCAACATATCTTTAAGACTAGGCCCACCTTGGTTCCCATCAACAAGGGAAAGGGAAAGAGAGTTATACCATCGTCAGGATAACTTGTGCATTGCTCACTGTCTGGGATGCCTAGAAGCCACTGGCTTGGGCAGTGACTATTCCATCGTGGTCATTGCCGTGACCTTACAATGAGACTATTTTGGGTGGACAAATCTAGGGTTTCTCGACTAGATATAGGCTTTGGCGGGTGGATTTAGGCTGTGTGAGGTGGCTGAGGTCATGGGTGGTGGTGGAAGGCTGTGCACAGTGGCAGCTGGCGACGTATAGTGGCTGTTTATGGTGGTTAGGGGCTGTTTGGGCATGCAAGTTGGTGGATCTAGAAGGGGTGGCCATGGGGAGGCTCGTGGTGGCCTCGTGGTGGCGGTGAGGGGCGAATCTAGCAATGGCGTGGCGTGGGGGTGGCTAAAGGCAGCACTATGGGGAGAAACCCGTGCATGTAAAGGGGTTGCGTGCGTGTGATGGGAGAGGGAGGAGGGGGTTGCAGTGGGCTGGGTTCGACGGTGGGGTTTGATAGGAACCAAGGTGGGTCTACTCTTAAAGATCCTTTGCAAGTTCCAGATGGGCCAATTACAAGATCAAGGGCCAAGAAGATCTAGGAAGCAATGCAAGGATTGGTGCAATCCACTTGGGATGAAGCCAGCAAGAGCCCAACACTGAAGATGGGTCTGAAAGAAGAAGAACCAGCTTTGATCCACTTTATTCAAGCTGTGGAAGACTGACTTAGAGATATGGCCTGTTGTTATTGGAGGCTTCCAATTTGGTTAAATGATTTATTTTATTAGTTTAGAATAAGTGGGCTTGAAGATGCTTGGCTCACATGTCTTATTTTTTTTGAACTAAGTTTTTGGGAAGGCCTTTGTATTTTGGCCAAGGGCTTATTTGGAAAGTTACATTTTAGGAACTAGGGTTTCATCAATTTATTGTAGGGGTTCCTGGAGCCGCGCGTACTGTAGCCGGTACTGTTCATCAAGGGTAATTTTGGGTAAAAGGGGCTTTATTTTGGCTAGGGTTTTGATTAGGTTTGGCTTTAAAAACTCTTTGTAGCCTCATTTGAGAGTTTAGACATTATTGAATTTTATTTGTGAGTTGAGTTTTCTCCTCTTGTTCTTGATTGAACTCTTGAACTTATCAAAGGTAAATCACAACCTTTGTGGCGTTCCTCATTTATAATCTGGGTTCTTGAGACGGGTTCTTCAACGGGTCTAAATTTTAATATAATCTAGGTTCTTGAAACGAGTTCTCATTGGGTCTAGATTCTCCATCCTTGACCTTGATTTTTGACTTTCTTGGGGAGTTTTCAAATTGATTGTGGGTTCAAGGGAATTCATTCCCACGGGTTCATATCAGGGTTGCTCAGAGGTCATGGGGCTTGGTGGTGGTTAGGCTGCTTGAGGGAGGAGATTGAATGAGGGAGAGGGACTGTCGGCGTGGGAGAGAAGAGAGAGAGGCAGAAGGGGAAAGTGAGGGGAAAAAGAGAGGGAGCTAGGATTTTTATCTAGGCCATTCATCTAGGGGTCCTAAATTTGATCCAACGGTGGAGATTTAAACACTGATTTAACTAACTAAAATGAGAGGAATTAAGATAGAATATTTATATCATAAATTTAAACACAACTTTAGTTTATAAAATAATATTCATTCATCATTAAATAAATGATGAAGTTTTGCTAAATATCTTTAAGAAAATAAAACCATGTAATTAAATAGAGTTTTCAACATAATTTAAGTACCATAATATTTTAAATAACTAAAATCATTTAGATAAAATTATTTTTCACAATTATAATATTTTTGGAGCTCTAAAAAAATATTATAATTATCTTACTTAAAATCCGGCTTGGTTCAATAACACTGGAAACATCCCATTTAAAATACTTCTCGGAATTCCGTCCTCAAAATTTTCATAACTTATGGAAGAAAAGGAGCGGGTTGTTACATAAGGGTTGTTAGAGTGAAACCACACACACACACTCGGCCATTGGCATTTTCTTTTGGCCTAGGGTTGTTCACTACTTGTATGTTATGACTTAAAACCGATTAGGATTAGAAAGTCTAAACCCTAACACACACGCTTGATTCTAGTGTTTTGGTTTCAAAAAGTCTAATGGCTAAATATACACTTTCCGCTTTCTTGATCATTGGCATTTTCTTTACATTGAATATTTGTAAAGTTAGTCTCTAACTTACTCTTGGATATTGTATTTATGTTATGTGTAGACTTTGCATTTTGGTTGTTCAAATTGGATTATGGAAATGCTACTTGTCACATACTATGCTATCTTATATGTGCCTACTATGTTCAAACGTTGTTTGTCAAATGGATTATTGGTTCGGAAGACATGTTCGGAGTTTTTATAAATGATGCATGCTTTGATGAGCTTCCATAAGTTATACATAAGCATGTGTTTTCAGCATCTTCTAATTCTTTGAAGTTGTAAATATGATGCACTCATAAAAAAATGGTTTTGAAACACAGTCAACAAACTTTGAGTGGATTCTTTTTGAAAGGATTTCAGAGTGAAGTAGCACCTAACGTTAATAGGTACAATACATTGTAAATGCAATGAAGGCGAATTGTGAATTGCCCTATCATATGAACTCTGATGTACCCACACCTAGTCAAGAGGGTCGACAATGTGGTGCGATAACTGGTAGGGAGCCCATGGTGAATCAACCTTTTTATTTTGTATTGGGAGTTTTGAAAAAAGTACTTTTGGAATTAATAGTTTGTTTATTTGGTACCATACTTTAATTGCTCAAAGTTTACTTAGAATTGAACTTTTTCCGTTGTGATTATTGCTTACTGCTAGAAACATGATAGATTCATTGCATGTTAACTATCATGAACAAGGGGTGTGTAATGTTCGCATAAAAATATATCTGCAAGTACACAGAATTGTAACAAGTAGTAAAGTGTTTTTAAAGAAAACGGATATAAAATCTACATGGAATAATTATGCTATTGAGTATTGAAATTGACTAAATTAATTTCTATTTGGAAAACCGAAATTTGAAGAATGGTTTATCTAAATTAAACTGAAGAAAAGAACATTAAAATTAAGATTTTAAAAATAATAAGAATAGATCTAGAGCGTTTGACTTCACCTAGTAAACCCCACACAGTTTATTCTTCATTATTATAGAATCCCAATTATCGCAAGTTAACGATAAAAATCCCTTAACTATTCAATATTTTATCTTGAACAATATAAGAAATATCTCCAACTAATAACTCCATATCTCTACGTGAATTTAACTAATTGGAGACTCATTAAGTTCTTTGAATTTTTGTTGAAAATCACACTAGTCGCGATAAAGCATCTCTACTTTCACTCAACTAATGGTGTTTAATCCTAGAGCTTTAATCACAAATCACCTCTTGGTCTCATTGTGATTTAATAGATCGAACAACAGTTAGCTAAAGAATTGCAAGTCTTAAGAATAAAGAATAAACACTCAATCATGAAAATATTGAGAATAAAATAACTTAGAATTTAAGTTGTGTGTTCAATGCTAGGCTACATGAAAGTTCTAGAAAATAGAATTATTTCATAATGGAATTGAAAAGAATAAAATTGGTGTCCTTCGTTGAAGACGGTTGATGAAGCATGCGGCTCTCGCCTCTGCCCTCCAGTTCCACCTTCTCGAAAGAACACTTAAAGAATAAATTCTGGAACTCTCTAACTCAGACCAAGACTAAAACTAAAACTAAGATTAAGAACCAAGACTCCCTATTCATTCCACAAGACGAGATTAAATAGATGTCAAAACTCATATCCAGAAACAAAATAAATGCGGCTACAATCTAGCCTAGAAATCTAGAAAATAGTTTTTAAAGATAGATGTTAACATAAATGGAAATTATCCCTAAAATATCGAAATGATCTAAAATGGAAGACTCAATGATATGCGGCTTGAATTGCGAAGTTCGGGAGGATTTGGTTGCCAATAGATTGATTGCGGAACTCGGAAGGGTCCCATCGGGTAGATGCCTTGTGTGCTGAATATAACTGATGTGGGGGTCACAAATGAACCGGCGTGGAGGTCACAAAGACCACACGACCATCTCCTCGCTTACCAGGTGGAAAGACTCCTGACCGGGATGAAAGACTCCTCTCACATTTTCTAGTTGTTGCCCACGATGTTGTTTAGGTTGGTCTTTTAAGTTGGTCGTTTAGACTAGTTGCCCAAATCTAACCGCCTAGAACCTTGTCGCTAAGTGTTCGCACCTTCAGGTCGTGCCTTTTGGTCGCGAGTCTCCTCACCTATCACGAGGTAAGTCTTCTCACCTTTGGGTGAGAGAAATTTCTTTGCTACCCACGGGACAAGGCTCCTCGCCCACATCTCATCGGCTCTCTTCAGATCTCACTGCCTCTCATCGATCTGGATCCGTAGTCTCTTCTTTTGTACCAAAATGCTGTCCTTTCGCACTAAATTTTCTCATTCCTTCAAATCCAAGAAAATAAATAAAAATATGTAAAAATAAAATAAAATCAATAGTATTGAAGGGAAAATGACATTTTTCATAAATAAAAGAGTGATAAAAATCAAATAAAAATAACACTTATCAATAAGGAACTGTGGAATCAGAAAAGTCCTTTGGTTAAGGTTTTATGGCAGAATCATGGAGTTGAGGAAGCCACATGGGAAAAATAAGCTAACATGATGTGACGCCTCCAATCCCCGATCGGGATGGAACGAAGACTTAGAGTGTCGAGACATGCAACACATGGTTACATACCCCCATTCATGACAGTTAATATGCAATGCATCCTAGTATGCAACTAGCAATATATAATAATCGCAGTGGAAATAAAAGGTTAAGGTAAAAAATATGCCAGAATAACTAAAACATCCCAACTTCATTAGATAATCATCATGTTTGAAATACTAAAATAGCATAGACTTATATACAAAGTCATATCATTCTCTTAATGCGATCTAAAGCATAAATGACTTAGGCTATGAATATCAAAATTAAGTCTAGCTTCCTCTCCAGATTCGACTTCTCCTCAATCATGCGAATCCAATGCTCCATCAATCTCGTCCTGATCGATTCTTGACGCAACTTCTATTATTCCTAGTGGAATGATAGTGGTCCCATAAAAGAGTGAGATTTACTTAAAATCTCAGTAAGTTAAACAACTAACTGACACAAAGATAAATCAATCATAAAAAATGATAACTATGCAATGCGTGAGATGCAGCAAAATCAGTATACATGTTTTCCATCCAAATTCCTCAACATCTTTTAAAAAAAATGAAGAGACGGATTTTTACTTAGTAAGTACTTTCGTCATCATTTTTGAAAAGACATAACTTTTTCATAAAAATCTCATCATAAATTTTCTTCATCATAAACTTACATCATTATCTTAATTAATAACATAACACGTGGTAATGTTACAGTTCCTCATATGCACTGTGTGTACCTGCCGGTGACCGTAGTATATAAGAAACTATGTTGTCTATAGACTCGTTCTCAATGCATTGGTAAATATAACATAACATCATAAAATTCATAACGTGTACACCCACCAGCTTTAAGTGTCATAACATGTTGACTTCGTTCCGGCATTCTTTAAAAAGAACCCATTCGAGGTCTGTTGACTATTATTCATCAACCCGGGGTTATCACTCCATTATTAAACGCTCTAGAGTGAATAGAGAAGTTCCACCTGGATAATTCCCATCCTGGCCTTTGGGGTCGTGACAAAATGATTTTCATGCTATGCTTGAAAAAAAATATTTTTCATAACATGTGTAAATGTAGTAAATTTCATGAAAAAAAAATGACTTTTATAAATGTAATATGTAAAAATAGTGAAAATGTCATACGTTATATAAGTATGCACTCAATGTGTCATATAACATGATAAATTATGCACAAAATGATAATTGAAGAATAAATGAAACATTTATCAATAATTCATAAAAAATTTATCAAGATGTAAGTTTATTTATTTAATTTTTAAGAAGAGCCGGTAGCCACCCACATAGCAGCCCCGTCCCAAGTTTATTAATAAACCCTCACTTATGGTGGAGATATACCGTGGTAACAGACGGACACTTGGGATTTACAAAAATACCCCATGCATCAAACATATTAAAATAAAATAAAAAAATTCATCCTATATAAAGCCCAACAAGAAACCATCTAACTACCTGCCACACGCAAAAGAAACTTTCTACCTTATAGATGTTAAACCAATCTTATCCAGTCAGATCATACCCCTCACAACAGAAGCTAGAAAGTTCGTACCTGATCCATATATCCTCGTGATCCCTGATTCCCCGTGATGGGCAAAGAAATCCGCAACTTTATTACCTTCACGAAAAATATGAGAAACGGAAAAAACCATTCCTACCAGGCATTTAGGCAACAACTCCCAATAGTCCTAGAGGTACCACACATTACATGCACCCGAAGTCAACCAATGAACAATTAAAGCAGAATCACACTCTATCTCCACATGATTTAGGCCAAACTCTTTGCAAACCATGATACCTCTCAGAAGGGCCCTTAATTCAGCCTCATTATTCGTGCCCATACCCAAGTGTTCCGAGAAGGCCGCCTTGACATTCCCCAAATGATCCCTAAATTACTCCACCCCTTCCACAAGATCTCGGATTTCCCCTACTGCTCCCCGTCAACATTCAACTTCACCCAACCTACCGCTGGCTTTCTCCACGCCACCGCACGAGGACGGCTCACAGGAACCTGCTTAATAGGCACATTAATATCTGATAGAATCTCATAATCACCTGGAGAGAGCCTCTTACACTTTGACATGTTTATAGAAATTTGGCTAAGCCAAAATTTAACCGTAAGCCAAACTTCCTTTGCCGATTCATAAATCGCCTCTATTCTAGCCTTACACCTTCTTGCCCATAGTCTCCAAGTAATCAGACATGAAAGCAAGCCTAAAAGTACACCCCACTGGGATGCACGCTTCGCACAACTGAACCAACAGGAAATACGTGCACACCATGATGAATCTGTCATGCACTAAACACCCAATGCCATCGAGGCCTTCCTCCAAACTAACGTAGCTATATCTCTCGAGAACAGAACATGATCTAAAGTTTCGGAACTGCCATTCATACAACAATCACAACGAGAGGCAAGATTAATACCCATTATAATACGAGCATCCACTGGGAGGCACCTAAACTATGCCTTCCAAACACAAACAACCACACGTCTAGGGAGGAGTTATGCCAGAACCAATCCGTCCATGGACAGGTTTCCCTACGAACCCGTATAATGTCCCATGCAGAACACATGGAAAAAAGACCATCTCTGTTCGGTTCCCAAATGTAAACGTTCGATGCCTCCTTACCTGCCACCACTGACCGAATCACCTCAAGAGCTTTATTTTCTCCAATTAAATTTATCAAGGCAGATTCATCCCATACATTACCAACCCATAGGTCCTTGACTTGGAGATTAGAGTTTATAATATTATGGGTGTCAACATTAAGAGGTCCACTCGAAAGCCATCGATCATGCCAAAAAGAGACTCTTCCTTCCTTAACCCGCACCCTAGAATGCTCATAAACCTCTGGAAAAACCTGCATGATAGAGTTCCAAAAACGTGAACCATTTACCCGTGAAACCGCCAAAAGAAGATTTCCTTCCTTCACATATTTAGCTCGGAAGAACCGGGTCCAAAGATTATGTAATGTTAGGAGACGCTAAGCAAATTTCATATGCATGGCTTGCTGAACTTCGTCTAGGTCCTGAATTCCTAAGCCTCATTCCTTGATCAGCCTACAAATAGCCAAACCATACAACCCACTTCTTTTTTGCCTTCCCAATATACTCACCCCAGAAGAAAGTCGATAAAATATAATTTATCTGAGTGAGAATAACCTTAGGCACATTAAGCACTGCTAAAAGATGTGTCGGCATACAAGACACCACATGCCTAAGCAAAGTGAGACGACCACCTTGAGACAAAATTTTTAATTTCCACCCCGCAGCCTTGTTCCGAATTTTAGTCTCCAAAGGTTTCAAGGTTCTAGCCGTAAGGCCCCGTCACCAAAGGCACCCCCAAATAAGTAGTTGGAAAAGTACCTTCTGTAAAACCTATCATTCTAAGAAGGCCACATTTCCTGGACAAATTAATTTGTTTGGACAAAAATATAGCTGACTTCTCATTGTTAATTCGCTATCCAGACCAAGAAGAATATTTTTCCGATGCCAAGCAAAAATAAGAAGATCATCAGCATATAGAAGATGAGATGCTAAAGGTGCTCCTCGAGGATGATAATACGAACCAATCTTTCCTTCCTCAAAATCCTTTCACAATAACCAAGTGAGAACTTCCTACATGATAATAAACAAATATGGAGAAAGAGGATCCCCCTGCCGTAGGCCCCGAGTTGGTTTGAAAAAATCTTTATATGTTCCATTCATCATGATCGAGAACCAAGGGGTCTTTATACACGTCTCCACCAAACCACAAAACCTTTCAGACAAACCAAAGCCCTTTAGAACCAAGCATAGGAAAGACCAATCAACTCGGTCATATGCCTTTGGCATATCAATCTTCCATATTACATTTCCTCCATTACTCTTGCGATGAAGAGAATGAACCATTTCTTGTGCTAGCGTGATATTCTAAAAAATACTACTCCCTGAAACAAATGCACCTTGTTCCCATGAGATCATGCGAGAAAGAAAACTAGCCAAACGATTCACAAGTATTTTTGAAAAAATTTTATATGCAACACTACACAAACTAATAGGCCTAAACCTACCAAAGCTTTGCGGATTTTACACTTTAGCAATGACAACAATAAATGATACAGAATAAAACCTTAGGAGACGCGTACCTAAAAAGAAATCCCAAGCAGCTTCAACCATAACACTTTTAACTATATCCCAACACTCTAAATAAAAAACTGAGCCAAAGCCATCTGGCCCAAGACTACTTTTTTTTGGAATAGAAGATAAAGCCCTCCAAACCTCCTCCTCAATTGGTTCTTGATAAAGAAAGATATTCTCTTCATCATTCACCATTGCGTTAAATGTGGTTGCACAGAAGGACCCTCTCCCGTAAGGAAATTCTAAAAAAAATTGACCGCCTCATTGTGAACCACTTCTGGTGAATCCAAACAAACCCCATTAGGAAGAGTCATTTTAGAAATAGCCAATGCACTCCGGCATTGATTCACAAAGGCATGAAAAAACTTCGTATTACGGTCACCTTCCTCAAGCCATTTCCTTTTTGCCTGATGCGCTAATCTCAGTTCCTCTCGATTTTCCCACACCTCCAATTCAGTTTTGGTACTTAAATATTCATGTTCCAAGTCCGACTGGAACCCATCCTAAAGCTTGAATTCAAGAAACTCCATGCGTTCCTCTAAGCTTTTAATGGAAAAATCCACTCTGCCAAAAGCCTCCTTGTTCCATGTGCGCAAAGCCATTTTTGGACTCTTAAGCTTGGCAGCCAACCAGATTAGTCCAGTACCATTTACCTCTTCCCTCCAAACATCCTCAACGCGTCTTAAAATTTTTGTGTGTACACCACATGCTTTGAAAGCGGAACGGATGAGGACCATAAGAATTCACTTCCTTATCAAATCGGATTAACATAGGACAATGATCTGATGACTTACGATCAAGATGAACTTCCGGGAACCATTGGAACAAAACAGTATTAGATAATGCCCAATCCAAGTGTGCCCAACATCTAGACATTCCTCTATGACCATTGCACCATTTCATTCTACCGCCACTAAAGCCAATCTCCACAAGTCCCGAATTATGAATGCATTAAAATCCCTGCTACAAGCCATGGAGCCTCATCCTTCTGAGCATCCACAATATCCTGCCAAAGATCCCTACGTTCCACTTGTAAGCACTTAGCATACACAAATGAAATATAGATCCTCTTAGCTTCCTTTACAAAACACCCATGAATTAATTGATCCGACATATTCTGCACCTCAAAAATTAAGTCATCACTCCAAAACACCCAAAGCTTACCACCCATCGCCTCATTTGAACAATAGCAAGGAAAATCAAGAAACCACGCCCAGAACTCCATAGAAGCCTCACCAACAAATGGCTTCGAAATTGCTAGAATCGGAGGCCTATAATCTTTAACCAGACATTTTAATCTAGTCTTAGAAGTACGCAAGCCATGCACATTCCACTCCAAAATCTTCTCAATCATATATTAAGTTTTGCATGGTGAAAACTAACCCATCGAGAGTGACGCAAGTCCAGGCTTACTGACTTTTTCATCGCAGACACCCGAGCATTTAAATTTGACTTCGAGCCATAACCTTTCTCTATTGCCAAAGAATGACAAGGTTCACTCTCTTCTTGGTCCGAACTATAAGCATCATTTACCCCAGACGCTGTGGCAATATTCTCCAGCACTAACATTTTGGAAACCAGATCCTGATGCCCATCTACAACCTGCCGAACCAACGGGACTCCCTCCTGCATGGCGATAACACCCGCAGCCTCCCAGGAACTCTCTGAAGATTTACTCAGAATCATATGCAACTCAGCACATGCATAGTCACTGAGAGACTCCTTATGCATATCGTTTGTAACCACCTATGCCAAAACCTGTCCATCATCACACCGCACCTCATCAAACTGCACCTCATCACCTTGAACCGAGTAGCCACCAACAACCTCATTTCCTTTGAGTTATGAAACAAACTTCACACTCCCAGTGCACTCCACCGATCCACTAGCCAAAGGTTCCCCCTGTACCTGCACTTCAGGATTTGCGCTAGGGCCCTCAGGGGACTCTTCTACAATAACCAATTGCTCTGGAATGCTAGAGGGCACTTCAACACTCTAATCCTTCTGCTCCTTACTAGGCCTCGCTTGTACAACTCGCCATTCCTCTCTAACAACTTGTTTTACTTTCTTCGGAGCCGCACTATCATCTGGTTGCTTCTTGACCCCAACATGGCAAACTACCTCTGTATGGCCCTGGCGACAGCAACGCTTACAATACAACCCCTGCTTCTTGTAACGTACCTCTTGCCAAATTTTCTTGTGCACCAAAATCACTATAGGGAATCCTTTGGTTCCTCAAGAAGATCCACCTCTACACATAATCTTGCACCGGAAGCATGAGTCTTGTTCATAGTCGCAGTATCAGTACCCAAGAAACTATCGAATCTTGATGCCAAGATCTGCAAACAATCAATCCTGTATAGGTGGAGGGGAAGACTTGGCAAGAAAATCCATTGAGGCACTGTAATCGGTTCACTTTTCAACTCAAATTATTTCATCCAGTGGAACAATCGAAATACGCATCCTTCAATAACTCACCCTTCCCTCGCCCATGCAAGGATAAAATCCCTTTCAGACTTCAACTAAACAAAAACATGATGAGCATCCATGAAGCTGATGACAGGAATCTCCAGCAAGCCCCACGTCTTAAGCATTGCAAGCCGAACGGTATCAATGGAAGGACGTGAACATAGGAATTTCAAAACTACAGCATAACGGAAATCCTCCACAGCCCTTCGGCCTCTGAGAACACGAAACCTGGTTGGCCATCAACATCCACAGGGAAACGCATAGGCAATTTGTAATTGGAAGACGAAGCAGTCTTCGACACCGCCTAGGAATATGATAAGGACATAACAGGATTCCCCTCTGGTGGAACAGACACCAGAGAGGCGGCTGTTGCCGCCATGCAGCAACCCTAGGCAGTGAGAATGAAAAACCTCTAGAAAGGCAATCTTGGAGTTTTCTTGGAGCACACCTTTCTTTTAGACATAATCCTCAAGGTGTAAGGTAGATGCCAACTTATAAACTTTCGAGAAAATTTGAAATAAGCGTTGTAGCTGTGTAAATCATGTGTATACTAAGTTAGGGTTAATACTCTTATGGATAGGTTCAAAATCAAAGGTTTCAAAACTTGAGTATTTACAAAAATACCCCTAGACTTTCAAAAATTGCCATTTAGGCCCTAAATTTTCACTAATTGCAAACGAACTCCAAATTTAACCAAATTTCATGGACTTCATATTTTTGACATTTTAAAACCATCTATGCCTTTAGATTGTCGAAATTCAAAGTGAAACTTATCGAATTAGTCCCAACTCGTGGCATGCATCCTAGTTGATGCCTATGTGTATTTTCAACTGTTGATCCTTATGAATGCATGCATATGAGATTTTGTTTAATCATTAATGATCACTAGCATCTTTAGAGACATTATGAAGTATAATACTTGAGTAATCAAGTTCATCTCAAAACTTAATCAAAGCTAAGAAATCCTTAATCACCAATATGCTTAAAACCAATGAATGCTTGATGATCAAAACAAGATAGATTTAAAACCTATCATGACATGATTCCAATCACAAATTTAACCTTCCATAATCATGTTAGGATAATGATAGATCATATACAATCATGCTTAGGACATGCCATAGCTATATTTCCAATTAAAAACATTCAATCATTCAAACCTTCCTTTAATTGACCCGATTTTGCATTAAGCATGATAACCTTCTCAAAACTCAACCAAATTTCGTACCAAAACTTGTAAACAAAGCTTGAAATTCTAGCTAAGATCAAAAGGAAGAAAACCTTCAAATTTTGTGGCCTTTCAAGCACTCTAGACCACCTTACACAAGCACTCAAAAACACACCAAAACTCACTCGATTTGCAGTCTTTTGATCTCTAAGAGGGGGAAATGCTCTCAAAGCTCAAGATGATGCTTGGAGCTGTGGTATGGGTGAAATTAGAAGGGGAGGGAAGTATTTATAGGTGGCAAAGGGGTGAGGGACGTTGGCTTTGGTGCTTGGTGATTGGGTGAAGTGTGAGGTGCTCAAATCTGGAAAATTTCCAGATTTGCTTGCATGAGCTTAGGTCACTTGTGCAGAATGAAATAATGCCCTAAACCACCATTATTTCCTCTCCACAGTAGCGTCAAGGGTCTTATAGATGACTCCAGGTCGTGGGGCATCATTTGGATGGTAGAAGATCCCTCAAACCACCCATGAAAACAGGTGGATGAAGGTGGTTTTGTGGTGGTAGAAAATCAGTTCGATTTTGGATCTTTTTGGGCAGCAAAAATGAGTCGAAATCCTTTATGATGGTCATGGGACTTCTTTGTGATTGGGTGGAGAAGGAGAGGGCATGGGGTGGTGGTGCAAACCATGGGAGGAGGCTGGTTCAAATTCAATCCAAATGGTTCCTACACAAACTAGACCAAAGGTGCACCCGGTTTGATTCTTTGAGTTAGTTGATGCAACTAATTTCGTCCAAGGCTCAAACTGAGTTTGGGAGGGTTTCATGAGCTGTTTAAGGACCATATTACCCTTGAGGAAAAACTACAAAAATGTTGGGCCTAAGGGCAAAATGGACCAAGCATTACAAAGGGCAATGCACAAAACCGATTGAAGCATGGTTTGGGCTTGTTATGTCATTTTTCTTAATGACATGTGGAATGGTTTAGCTAGGGTATTAACATGGTCTAATCATGATTTAAGAGACTATTAATTCAAGAAAATTTGAATTAAAAAATTTAAGAAAAGATTAAGCATGATTAAGCTTCAAAGCATGGCTTAAAGTGCACTAACTTCAAGTATGATGGTTAATGGCCGTAGACAATTTTTAAAACTTAATTTGGGTACTTTGAGTGTAATTTGGGTTTAAGGAAACCAATGGTATGTATGGTGTATTGGGCCTTTGGTCTTTGAATGGTAAAATGAGTCCAAACATGGCTTTGGGCCATTTGGGCTTCGAAAGGGCCAAGGGCCCAAACTACACCAAAGGCCTTATGCCTTCCTATACATAGGCCAAAACTAGCCTTGATTTTCTTAAGGGCTTGGTTCAAGGTTTTCTTGGGCTAGGCCCATGAATGCACTTGGGTCCTAAAACGCCTCACCAAAATTACTAATGGGCTTGCCTCTCTAATCCTTAGCTCATTAACACTACTTACCAATATTAATGTTAATTCCACTATCAACCTTAATGAAAGTGATTAACCCAAAAATAAATGCCTAATCTAGAGTACTTAAGGGTTATCAAGAGTTAATTAAGCGGGGTGTTACAAATGAGAAGCAAATACTCCTATTTGTTTGGTCTAAGAATTGTTTGACATCACATCATGGCTTTCACATCCCTTCATGCATAGCATCCATTGTCATATCACCCACATGATGCGCTTCCTTTCTCATCATTTTCTGTTGTACCATTGCCGGTAATGATAGGATCATCTGTCAGACGTATATGACCCACAATTGACTTTGGAGGCTGAGAGAGGAGCAGTGACAGAGACGACTAGACCGTATAGTTGACGCATTCTGGACCTAGCAGGAGAGGCTGGAGTACCATAGGACTCACATCCTCGATCATGATAGAAGAGGTCATATCCATCTGAGGAGAGCACAACGACATGAGGAGTGTCAGCCTTATGACCCCGTCCGCTGGATGGGAGAGACTAGGGCCAGATGGCTTAGACGCCGTATGAGATCGACTTTCTCAGTTGCACCAGATCAGCCTGAGTCGAGCTAGGCAGTATAGCAGCGTTAGTTTGAGCAGGAGCCGATCATTCCTGACCCTACTCCCCTTGACACATCTGATACTTCTGATTCTTCCCCGAGTTGCATACGTTTTCATGAGGAGGGAAATCCTTGCCTTAAAAGTGAGGAATATAGGCAATGGAGACGCCATGAGGAGAGAGTTAACACCTTTTATGATTCGGATGAGGATGAGTACTTTTATAACAGCCAAGATGAGGCATCAGAGGATGGCAATGAGAGGCCCCCATCATTACTTTCAAATCCCGTCATTATCTTTATTTGAAGAGTCCTACATTCGTTGAAAGTTCTTAGATTCTTCCAACGTCTTGCCTACTTGAAAGTCCCTTGAATTTGACTGGCCTTTGACTTGCTCTTTTATAGACCCTGAAATTAAATATAAAAATCTTCATAGGAGTATCTCAAAGGAAATAGAAACAATTCAAGAATACACATTAATTCCTATTCATATTTTAGCATTTTAATCCAAAAATAAGGAATTTAGAGTGCACTTTCATGCACTCATCACACCCCCCAACTTGCTTATTGCTAGTCCCTAGCTATTCTATGCAAAAGAGATGCAAGAGACTAAAAAAAATATTAAAATAGCCCATCAATGCACATTTTCCAGATTCACATATCAAAACAATCTAAGGAATCCAATAACTCATCAAGATCAATACACCTATAGCAATTCACAGAGTACGTGTATGTTCCAAACTATATCCATCTAACCAAAAGCCCTGACACATGCAACATCAAGAACATCTCAAGCGAAAGGTTCAACTCCATAACTCACGAGAATAAAAGTATTTATTGTGAGAATTCTCACTATAGAGTTGACAATGGGTGTACATACACTTTCATAGGGAATTAGGCAATTATGTACAAGCAACAAGCAAACATTGATCTTATGATAGGAATACTAACAAATGAGACTTCCACCACTCTTTCCAAAAGCTTACTTAGGATCAGAACGGTCAACACAAAATGTTGTAGCGTGGCTTAGGTTTGGGGCTATATGAAAAAAAAAAGGATGAAAAGGATTTAAAAACTTCCAAGTTCAAAAACTTTGGTATTCTTGCCATTTCTACCATTTTTGGTTTTTTGAGAAAACAAATACAAAAGAAAGAAAATGCAAATTTCACACCTAGTATACACTTGGAAGTAAAAAGGGTAGAAAAATTAGTATATAGGCTATACTCCAATGTGGAGAGGCATGGATGATGTGGGCATATGAAAAGAAAAAGCTACAAGTGTTTATTGACTCCAAGTTGGCTGCTACGGGTCTATGATGGAAAGGGTTAGCTTAAAAGGCTCAAACGTTGATCCTAAGTTGACTTTTGTCATATTTCAAGTATATCCACCATCTTACCACAAACCATGTAATGATATTCTCAAAAGAAGTGTCCAATTGAACAGATCAATGAACGCTTATCACAATTTACCACATTTGTAAGCTCTCAATCTTCTCCAAAACTCACATGAATACTTATGCAAAAAAGTTAACTAGCTACATGTGTCAAACCACCATCTTACACCACAAAACTTGGATGAGTGCATTATGGGTTCAGTGAATGATTCGGCTTATGGGAACCAAGGTGAGCCTAGTCTTAAAAATATTTTGCAAGTTTCAGATGAGCCAATTACAAGATTAAGAGCCAAGAAGATTAAGGAAGCAATGCAAGGATTGGTGTAATCCACTTGGGATGAAGCTAGCAAGAGTCCAACACTCAAGATGGGCTTGAAAGAAGGAGAACCAGTTTTGATCCACTTGATACAAGTTGTGAAAGACATGACATAGAGTTATTGTTTGGGTCTATTGTTATTGAAGACTTTCAATTTGTTTAAAATATTTAAAGAATTTATTTTATTAGTTATAAGAATCAGTCTAGAATAATTAGGCTTGAGGATGCTTGGCCCACATATGTTTTATTTTGTTGAGCTAGGGTTTCAAGAAGTAACTGTAGCCACAAAACTATTCATTTAGGGGCATTTCGGGTAAAATGGGCCTTGTTTTGGCCTAGGGTTAATTAGGGTTTAGGTATTTAAATACCTTGTAGTCATCCAACACAAGTTTTTTTAGACAACATTGAATTTTTCTTGTGAGTTGAGTTTACTCCTCTTGTTCTCGATTGAACTGTTGAACTTATCAAAGGTAAATCACAACCTTTGTGGCGTTCCTTTTTGTAATTTGGGTTCTTAAGACAGGTTTTTCAACGGTCTAGATTTTAATATAATCTAGGATCTTGGAACGAGTTCTCAATGGGTCTAAATTCTCAATCCATTGACTTGATTTTGGCTTTCTAGAATGAGTTTTCAAATTGATTGTGGGTTTAAGGGATTCCATTCCTGCAGGTTCACACAACATCAATTCGATGGGACCCTTCCGAGTTCCGTAATCAATCTACTGACCACCAAATCCTCCCAAACTCCGTAAATCATGCCGCATATCACTGAATCTTCAATTTTAGATAATTTAGTTATTCTCTGGATAATTCATTTTATGTTAACTTTTATCTTTAAAACTATTTTCCAGACCCTTAGGTTAGATTGTAGTCGCATTTATCTTGTTTCTCGATTTGAATTTTGATATCTATTTAATCTCGTCTTGTGGGATGAATAGGGGGTTCTGAGTTTTTTAGAGAGTCCGTGTTTTAGATTTCAATAATACAGAATTTATCATTTGGGTATCTTTCAAGGAGGCGGTTCTGGGGAGCAGAGGTGAAAGCCACATGCTTCATCAACTAATTCCAACGAAGAACACTAATTTTATTGTTTTTCTTTTCTGTTTCATTATGAACTAATTCTATTTTCTAGGCCTTTGATATAGTCTAGCATTAAACACACAATTTATATTCTAAGTTATTTTATTTCAAAATTTCCATGAATGAGAGTTGATTCCTTATTCTTAATACTACAATTTTCTAGCTCATTATTGTTCGATCTATTGAATCCAAATGAGATCGAGAGGTGATTTGTAATTAAAACTCTAGAATTAAGCACCATTAGTTGAGCAAAAGTAGAGATACTTTACCACAATTAGGGTAATTTTCAAGAAAAACCCAAAGGACTTAATTAGATCTGTTCTTAGTTAAATTCACATAGAGATATGGAGTTATTAGTTGGAGATATTTTTGGTATTGTTCGAGAGAAAATATTGAATATTTAAGAGAGTTTTATCATCAACTTGGGATAATTGAAATTCTACAATAAGGAAGAATAAAATGTTGGATTTGCTAGGTGAAATCAAACGCTCTAGATCTATTCTTATTATCTTTAAAATCTTAATTTTGATACTATTTTCTTCAGTTTAAGTTAGATAGTTCATTCTTCAAATTTCGGTTTTCCAAATAGTAATTAATTTAGTAAATTTCAATACTACATAGCATAATTATTTCTTGGGGGTTTGATATTTGTTTTCTTAAAAACACTTTACTACTTGTTAGAGTTCTGTATACTTGCAGATATATTTTTATGCGAAAAAGTTTTTTATAAGTGTGATTTTTATGGGATTTTTATTACTCTTTTATTTATGAAAAGTGTCAGTTTTGCTTTAATTCTATTAATTTTATTTTATTTCTATATATTTTTCTTTATTTTCTTGCATTTGAAGGAACGAGAATATTTAGTGCCAAAGGAGAGCATTTTGATACAAAAGAAGAGACTACAGACCCAAACCGGTGAGAGGCAACGAGATCTGAAGAAAGCTGAGGAGAATCAGGCAAGTAGACCCAATAGCGACCAGAAGGCGACTAGAAGGGTCGACCAGAATACTAGAATGGGCGACAAGAATTAGGTGATACGCGAGATATTTTACCTTCTGGGCAAGAAGACTTGGCGCAAGGCGTTCCTAATCGGAAGACGTTCCTCTCGATGGGCAAGGAGACTAGTTATATTCATCGCACATGGCATCTATTCGGTTGGACCCTTTTGAGTTTTGAAATCAATCTGCTGACCACCAAATTTGCCTGAACTCTAAAAATCAAGAGGCATATCACATAATCTTCCATTTTAAATAATTCCGTTATTCTTGCGATAATTCCTTTTATGTTAACTTTTATCTTTAGAAACTATTTTTTTGACCTTTCAGATAGATTGTAGCCGCATTTATCTATTTTTTGGATTTGAATTTTGACCTCTATTTAATCCTGTCTTGTGGGATGAATAGAGGGTTTTGAGTTTTTTAGAGAGTCCGAGTTTTAGATTTCAATAATCTAGAATTTACCATTTGAGTTTCTTTCAAGGAGGTGGATCTGGGGAGCAGAGGCGAGAGCCGCATGCTTCATCAACTCAATTGAACGAAGAACACTAGTTATATTCTAAGTTATTTTATTTTAATATTTCCATGATTGATTGCTTATTCGTTGTTCTTAATGCTTGTAATTTTCTAGTTAATTATTGTTCGATCTATTGAATCATAATGAGACCGAGAGGTGATTTGTAATTAAAGCTCTAGGATTAAGCACCATTAGTTGAGTAAAAGTAGAGATACTTTACCGCGATTAGTGTGATTTTCAAGAAAAATTTAAAGGACTTAATGAGTCTCCAATTAGTTAAATTTACATAGAGATATGAAGTTATTAGTTAATGATATTTTTGGTATTGCTCGAGGGAAAATATTGAATAGTTAAGGAAATTTTATCATCAACATGGGATAATTTGAATTCTATAACGAGGAAGAACAAATTGAGTGGGATTTGCTAGGTGAAGTCAAATGCTCTAGATCTATTCTTATTATCTTTAAAATCTTAATTTTGATGCTATTTTCTTTTGTTTAATTTAGATAATCTATTCTTCAAATTTTGTTTTTCCAAATAGTAATTAATTTAGTAAATTTCAATTCTCAATAGCATAATTATTCCCTATGGGTTCGGTATCCGTTTTCTTAAAAACGCTTTACTACTTGTTACAATTATGTGCGCTTGCAGATATATTTTTATGCGAACATGTTTTTATCGCCGTTGTCGAGGAATAGTGATTTGTTATTGATATTGTTACTAGCTAGATTTTTACTACTTTGGATTTTATTTTAGTTTAAGAATAAAAAATAAAAAAAGAAAAAGAAAAAGAAATATATATATTTAGTTTAAATTAGATCTCAATTTGGTTTTTCATTTATGGAATTAGAAGTGCATGCCCCGATCTAAATCATTAGAGCATAGATGGTTCGATCTCGAGATTGAAAGAACCTTATGTCGGATCAATAAAAAGAAGAAGACGTTCAGAGATTATGCTATTACCACATTGGTGGCGCAGATGGCAAATCTATCACAACAAATAGGTAAGATGAACGTTAATGCTATTTAAACTAATGTTGTTTGTGATCATTGCGTAGGAAATCATTCAAGTGTAGATTGCTAAGTGGGGGAATCATTTTGCCCAATCGAGTTATGAACAAGCCCATTACATGTCCAATTTCCAACATCAAAATAATCCTTACTCAAACACGTTCAATCCCGGATGGAGAAATCACCCTAACTTTTCATGGAACAATAATCAAGGGCCAGCTAGACCACCTCAACAGTTCCCACAGCAGCATAAGAAGCCGACACTTGAAGATATGCTTATGCGGTACTTACAAAAGACTGATATCGTGATTCAAAACAACTCAGCTTCAATCCACAATCTTGAGGGGCAAATCTGTCAACTCTCAAACATGCTTACTGAGAGGACAACAGGGACTTTATCGAGCAACACTATGACCAATCTTAAGGAACATGTCAAAGCTATAATATTGAGAAGTGGGCGGACATATGACCTGCCACCGGTAGGTAAAAAGTTTCCTTGGGAAAGGGCAAGATCAAGGTTGAAAGAAGGCTTACACACCTAGGGCTTCTAGAAGGAAATCTTGTGTAAAAGCCCCTTGAGATGGACGGCTAGGGCAATGATCTTTGTGCAAAAAGGAACTAATTCCATGCTTGTCCAAAAGTATGGTGAAAAGAAGATCTCCTAAGGAAGAGAAGGGTTCGGCAGCACATGCACACACACACACACACACTCCTCACATGCCACATGGCACTCATGCGCACATGTAAGAGTTTGAGGAAGATTTGAGTTTGATAAAAGACCTTCTAGCCACAAGGTACATTGAACCAAGGCATACAATGGAGGGCAAAAGGGGAAGTGAGCTTCGGTTTTGGAGGAAGGAGGTGCCACATACCAAAGGGTGCTTTGTGGTTTCCAACTCAATCAAATGGTGGGCTAGAGGAAGAGATCATAGGGCTACACGCCACTTGGCATCCATGCATGAGCTTGGCCCATGCAAAAAGCTTTTGAGTGTCTATAAAAAGGAAGGAGCTGAAAACCCTAGGACCTTTGGCCATTTTGTGCTTTGCTCTTGAGAGTTTCGGTCATCACCATTTCCACCAAGTTTTTATTACTTTCTCACCATCCAAACATTCTTTCAAGGATAAGCCAACTTTTCTTTTGTTACACACACGCACACACGCACGGCTTCAAGAATAGAGTTTCAGATAAGCAAAGTTCATCTAGAATTTATGCTCTAACACCCACACACTTGAGCTAGAAGGAGTTACCTTGTGTTTTGGAAAGTTCTCCCATATGAATCCTCACAAGGTTATATTAGGGTTTTGATCAAAGAAAGATAAATGTAACCCTACTTGTTTTAAGCCTTAAAGCATGGTGTTTTTGAGATTAAAGGCCATGACATGTTTCTTTAAGCTAGGGTTTTGTGGAGTAAACTCAGCTTACAATGAAAATTCAATATTGTCTAAAGCTTCAAATGAGGCTACAAAGAGTATTTAAACCAAAGCCTAATTAAAATCCTAGCCAGAATAAAACCCCTTTTACCTAAAATGTCCCTGGATGAACAGTGCCGTGGCTACAGTAACACTACAGTACCTCTTGAAACCCTAGTTCCTAAAAAGTAACTTTCCAAATAATCCTTTGGCTAAAATATAAGGCCTTCTTGAAAACCCTAGTTCATAAGAAATCACACATATGTGGGCCAAGCATCCTCAAGCCTACTTATTCTAAACTAATAAAAAAAGTCCTTTAACAAATTGAAAGCCTTCAATAACAATAGGCCCAAATAATAACTCTAAGTCTTATCTTCCACAGCTTGTATCAAGTGGATCAAAATTGGTTCTCCTTCTTTCAAGCCCATCTTGAGTGTTGGGCTCTTGCTAGCTTCATCCCAAGTGGATTGCACAAATCCTTGTATTACTTCCTTGATCTTCTTGGCTCTTGATCTTGTGATTGGCCCATCTGGAACTTACAATGGATCTTTAAGACTAGGCCTACTTTGGTTGCCATCAATTTTCTTGAATAATGATCCTAACTAGTATTACATGTGATTTTTCAGCTTTCTTGTCAGTTGTTTGTGGTTATTCGTGACTTTGATGTTCTTCCATGTGCTATGAGCTCCTGTTGGTTTGGTTATTTTAATGCATGATTAGAATGGTCTATGGAAGGTATGTTTGTTATGAAAAATGAGTAAGAAGTCATGCTAGGGTTTCGGTTGCACTATGTTATTTGTCACTTACCTGTTTTTAGTATGAGATTAAGTTCATGAAAATGTTGCCCATAACCACTAAAGTTTTCGGCCAACCATGAGTATTCTTTATTAAAGATATTTTTCAAAACATTAGAAGATTCTAAGTTCATGAAAAGTGCAAGGAATGCATGATTTTAAAAAATGAGAGGTTTTGGCCAACCCCATAGATAAAGTATGATCATTAGGTTTGTATGTCTCAGCCCTTACATGGAAAGTGTTGAATGTTTGTCTTTTGGTTCATGTTCGATGCACTAGAATCGTTATAAAAGAACATGTTCGCATGCTCTAATATTTTCAAGCCATAACTTGATATGTATTGCATGCATGAATGTTTTATGGTTATGATGAAGTATTTGGGCATTTCATGTGTGATGGCCCCAAATTCTGCTTGGGATTGGACGGACATTTGAAGCGTCGAGACATGCAACACAAGATTACCTGCCCCCCGTTCATGATATATAAGATGCAATATTCCTAACATGCATCTAGTCCAAAATGTTCGCAGCGGATAATTTTTTTTTTAACAATACTATGCACCAAACCAAAATATTCCAAACACTAGTCCAAAATGGTTGTGATCAAAAGAGTGTTGGAGATTGAACACCACAAATACAAGTAGTAATGAGGTAACTACTGTACTACTATCTACGTCACACCATTGTTTAGTCGATCATAACGTGACATGAACGTAAGATGACAGACATGACATACTTCAAGACATAAATGTAACAGACATGACATACTTCAAGACATTTCATAACATGGCATACATGTAATATGCAACATTTCGTAACATGACATACCATATAACAGACAACATTTCTTAACATGGCGTAATATGTGACAATGAATATTACGTGACATGAAATACATGTAATAGATGACATACTTAACTTAACATGACATACTTACAATGTATAGTAATACGTGACAGAATATCTTATGTAACAGATGAATAATTCATGACAATAAATTATGTGTAACAGATAAATATATAATGACCTGGCATAGCACATATGATAACATGCATACATACAATTTAGTTCCCTTACTGATCACTCATACACATTAAAGTGATAGTAAGTTAAAAGCTAGCTTACCTTGGTCTTCGCACTTCTAGACAAAACTCAAGGGCGATCACGAAAAACTGAAAGTAGTGATTTCTAAAAATTAGAACTTAATCACTAACAATTAGGAATATGGAAAAATATCAACTTAGAGTAAAATTACCACTTTACCCTCTACATGTGGGAAAATGACCATTTTACCCCTAACTTAAGGATTTTGCATCCTAACTCCAAATATCACCAAAATCTACATATCTTATGTAAATTTTGTCTTAAGCTCAAATATCAATTTAGAAAAATTTAAAACTAAATACAACCATTAAAACTTTATAGGGCTGAAACTTACATAGGCTATTTCCTTTGATTTTTGTTGTAATTCTTTCAAATTTCAAAACTCATAACATATTTCTAAGAATAATCATGTTTTGAATCATGAACAAAAGTCATCAAAATCACTAAAACCATACTTGAACTTTTTGGTTTGTCTTTTAAGTTCAAAACAGATTTTTGTTTCTAACTTGTTTTGATCAACTTCTTGATCCATGACTTATAAAGATGTGATCTTCAAACCGAAACATCACATGGTTTAAAAAGGTGTTCTAAAACAGATACAAGCATCAAACTCAAGATCACATGGTTAAACATCAACCAAAACACAAATTTAGCCAAGAACATCATCACTTTGGCCTAACCGAATATCTCCTTGCGTAAAATTTCATATCTTCAAAATAACATTCTAACATGTATATAAGAGGCTTAGGATCTTCCAATAAAAATATCAAAGCCATTGGAATAAGATTAAACCAAAAAGATTTAAACTTTCTAAAAACAGAAACTGTTTTTCCTCTTCCAGTTTCTAAGTTTCTAGACCTAAGAAAATATTTTACCAAAACTTTTAATCATGCAACAAATCCTCAACCAATAATCATATACACATGTTAACCTCCATAAAAATTTCGGACCAAGATCTATTCATTAGCTTGGTCAAAAACTCAAAAACACACTCTCCAGTTTATTGCCCAGAATGACCTTTATGGGGGGTCTAAACAACTTTTTACCAATAAAATGATCTCCAAATGGAACAAATAAGGTATCCACCTTAACTAGACTCCAAAAGAAAGAACTTTCATGAAGGAAAATGTGTGAGAAAATGCTTACAAAACCTTCGAAACAGGCATTCAAAAGAGGTAAGAAAAACTGTCCGAGAGTGTCTTTTGTATTCTATGGAGGAAAAGTGTAAAAGAGAGTTGCTTTTCGTGGGAAGTGGACTGCAGAGCCTTTTATACAAGTTATGAAAAGTGATAGGACTGAATGAAAGGTTGAGTGTTGGCCTTTTCTTCTCATAAAAATCAGTCCAAGATCTTTTCTCAAGGTGGAGAGTGTAAGAGTGAAAGAGTGAGGTGGCCCTTTAGTTTTTAATTTCAAGAACCTTCTAGTCCCTTCTTGTAAAGATCTGGCCAGCCAAGTCGTGGGCCTTAATGGGCCTAAACCGAATGGGCCAAAATTTTGGGGTTTAAAGAGGGTTTGGGTTGCTATCAAGCCCAAATCCAATATCACTTGGCCCAATCAAATTTTCAAGGTTAACAAGGTTGGATAATGATGTTCTAACACAAATTTGAAGGATTAATAGCATGTGTAAGTGATTTAATCAAGTGATTAAACACAATACTAGAAATCAGCATGTGGAAGTGATTTAATCAAGTGATTAAACACAATATTAGAAATCGGATTAGAAAATGTTTAGAGGCCAAGTTTAGGGTTTGGGGAAACCGTTTAGGGTTCCGATTTCAACAATGCTTTTGGGATTTCAATTGGATTCCCACCATTTAGGGTTTTACTAGGATTAATGTCCTCTTTGATCTAACACAATTTGGTTGAGCAGATGAAACAAAGTTTTGCTTCAGTGGCATGATTTCACAGCTTGATTCCTTCAAATCCATCAAACGCTCCTCATGGTGCCAAGTGTCTAATATTATTCACTAAGTGTGGCTAAGATCTTGCCAAGTGTCCAAATAAAATTTTTCTAATCTAATTTGGACATTCCACACTGTGATTTTGAAACACTGCAATTGGTGCGCTTACCGAGGTTACTATTCACTCTGCAAAAGTGAATCATAAACTTAACTCTAAAAATTCCTAAATATTCATATTAACCTATAGTTAAAATCTTTTACCAAAATTCAACCTCGAAGTGCCCCTAAAAATAATTTCAAAATTTCCAATGGACGTTTCGTCCGGAATTATGAAAATAGGCTACTGCGCTATAAAATCCTAAATAATCCACTGAGTCTAATGGCATAAACCATAATGCATTCTGACACTTCTAACCACCTGAAATAAATAAAACTCATATTTCTAGCACCATAGTGAGTGATAACACTAACTATGTTGACAGACTAAAACCTATGCGATTAGTAGATTCGTAAAAACTTATGGAGTTTTTATGAGATTCCTAAAGTCAATAGAAATTCCACCAATGAATTTCTAACAGGCTGTTACATCATGTGTCTCATGAGAGTTCTAAGTTTCATTGTCATATCACTTGCATTGGGATTGTGAAAACCCCTTTGAAAGGAAAATACTCTAGTTCAACTCCTTTGTCGTCTTAGGAGTGTTTAAAATGGAGGGATACCCCCTGGGTTGGTGAAGTACTGGGTGTACCTACGGTGGGATCGCACCTAAAGCTAGTAGTGGGTGTACCTACGGTGAAGGCGATTTACGTACAACCGTATATAAAAGATAAGACGTAGTCAGTTTAGTCAAAGTGGCCAATGGTTGATGCAGTAATTAGTGGGGACCACACGATGTATAGGGAAGCCGTAAGGTATCCAATTATATTTGTTATAAGTCAAGAAAGGTCTTGAGCTCATAAGTATGTTAAAGAACAAGTATGAAATGAAGAAAGAATGTTCATGAAAGAAAGGTCATGAAAGTCATGTTTCAAACGATGTCTCTTTTTTTTTTTTTGGAAGGGTCAAATGCATAAGTAAAGTCTCATGTCCAGGTATTCATTGTTAAGTTTGCTTTCATATGCTTATGATATATGTTACATGTTATCTGTTTACTTATTGACATTTCTCGAAATCTCACTATTGTATTTATCTCACTATCATTCCCCTACTCGGAATGGTAGAAGCGGTGCCAGGTATCTAGGACCCTTAGACATGGATGAGATTTGTGAGATATTTGAGGATGAGTTCACAGTGGAGGCTTGTGGTCAATCTACCCTAGAATTGCTTAAGGTGTCAGCTCAACGACTAAAAAAGATTGTAGCTATTATCAATGAGTCTGATGCCGATTTTTCAACCCTAGACCCTCAAAAGATGTTAAGACTTAAGCAAGACATGAGTTTTGTGTCAAAACATCTGGAGTAAGCTAAGAACTCTGCTGTAGAAGCTAAGGAAATAGCCGCGGAGTTAAGTTTGGACATAGACGTCTGACCATCTAGGAAATATTCTCAAGTCTGCTTGAGGATGGGACCCTGGTTCTGACCCATTCCACTTTTGGAAAAGGACCCTGGTCCCATGTTTGTTTTGGGAGTTCTTTGGAAACTCGTAACAACTATGATGACTCTTATGGATTATGAAATACTTTTGGGATTTTATGTATATTTTCGGTACCATGACTATTATTCCATTATTTGACTTAAGTTGACTTTCCGTTGTGATATACTGCATACTGCTAGTTATCATTAGGTGCATTGCATCCTACCTGTTATGTATGAGGGGTAGGTAACCCTGGTGTTGCATGTCCCAGTGTTTCAGTTTCCTCCAAATCTCAAGCGAGGGCTAGAGGCACCACAATATATGACCCTTTTGCCAACTCAAGCTCCAAAAGTTTCCTTTCTACAAAAATCACAATCTTATACTAGCTAGGATCATGGATGCCAAGGCCTTTAAGGGGCTTTTTAGGTGGGCTGTTTACATCTGCAAGTGTTGTGCTGCTGTCAGAATAGTGAAAGTGATCAGTTCTATATTTGGGTTTCTTGTTTCAACTCCCCTTAAAGCTCTACTTACGTAGTACACTGGCTTTTATTCCTTTCCTTCCTCCCTTACCAACGGGGCAGATACAACGTCTGGGGTTGCTGCTAGATACAGTGATAAGGGTTCCCCTAGCTTGGTCTGGCTGAGTAATGGCGGATGTGCCAAGCTCCTTCAATTGCGCAAAAAGCTATTTCACATTTAGACTCCTAGTCTTGGTCCTTCTTCAAGACTTGAAAGAATGGGGGACACCTATATGTTGGTTGGGACACGATACTGTTGAGGGCCACCATCTTACCCACCAACTTCTTCACCTCATTTACATTCATTGGCGACTTCATCTCAATGGTCGCCTGTAGCTTCTTGTGATTGGCCTCGATACCTCTCTCCAACACCATGAACCCAAGAAATTTGTCTGATTGTACTCCAAATGTGCACTTTGTCGGGGTTGACCAATCTTCCCATAGTGTATACCTCCTCATACCTACCCACTTAGCATACACCCTCCTCCCAGAGGAAGTGTGCATATCCCTCTGTGATCATCCGTATCTCTCCTAAAGGTGGATTGCCCATAACTATGTCTTGCCTAGGATGCCCAAATCGTGGTTGCAGGGATCTACTCCCTCTTTTTGGTGAACCTCTTCTTCTTGGGCTCTTGCTTCGTTAGCACTTGCACTCCTGCTTCCTGTCTCTAGGACGCCATCGTGGAGTAGCATTGATATGAACCCGCGGGAATGAAATCCCTTGAACCCACAGTCAAATTGAAAACTTCCCAAGAAAGCCAAAATCAAGTCTATGGATGGAGAATCTAGACCCGATGAGAACTTGTTTCAAGAACCTAGATTATATTAAAATCTAGACTCGTTGAAGAACCCGTCTCAAGAACCCAGATTACAAAGGAGGAACGCCACAAAGGTTGTGATTTACCTTTGATAAGTTCAAAAGTTCAATTAAGAACAAGAGGAGTAAAACTCAACTCACAATGAATAAATTCATCAAATTTCATAAACTTCATAATCTGATTAAAATGAGGCTACATAGAGTATTTAAAGGAAAACCTAATGAAACCCTAGCCAAAATAAACCCCCATCTTCCAAAAGTACCCCTGGATGAACAGTGCCGCGGCTACAGTGCCGAGCTACAGTAACTCGGCTACAGTAACCCTAACCCTAGTTCAATAAAATAATAACTTTCCCAACATGCCCTTGCATAAGCCCCCTTAAGTGCTTCCCATAATAAACTCAATTATTCTAAACAAATAAAATAAGTTCTTTAAATGAATTAAATAAGTTGAAACCCTTCAAGAGCCCAAGCCTTTAAGTCTTGTCGTTGCCATCTTCCATAGCTAATCAAATGAATTAAAATTGGATCTTCATCCTTCAAGCCCCATCTTGAATGTTGGGCTCTTGCTAAACTTGTCCCAAGTGGATTGCATCAATCATTGCATTGTCTCCTTGATCTTCTTGGCCCATCTGGAAGTTGTAAATGATCTTTAAGACTAGGCTTATCTTGGTTCCCATCATTCCCCCTCTCCTCAAGAGGATTCGACCTCGAATCTCCACCTAGATCAAAGGGAAAATGGTTAGTAACATTGAAAATAGTAGAAACATGATACTTACCTGGAAGATCCATTAGACATGCATTTTCAATAATTTGTTCAAGAATTTGGAATAGTCCATCCAAGCTACTTTGATGTACCCTTTCCTTTTAGCCGCCTCTCCACCTCCATAGCCATGTGCACCATATCCTCTACCTACTTATAATGTTGCAACTCAACTACATTGGCTATCTCCCTATTCAACCCACTCAAAAATCTTGTCATCGTGGCCTCCTGATCCTCCACTACATTAGCCCGAATCATAGCCACCTCCATCTCCTTATGGTAATCCTCTACACTTCTAGACTCCTGTGTAAGATTTTGTAGTTTTTGGTAGAGGTCTCTATAGTAGTGGCTAGGTACAAATCTCCGCCTCATGATAGCTTTCAACTCTCTCCATGTTTCTACAGGCCTCTCAAAATTCCTCCTCCTATTGGATACTAATTGATCCCACCAAATAATCGCATAATCAGTGAACTCAATTACAGCCAACTTCACCTTCTTCTCCTCAGAGTAATTATGACAATCAAACATCAACTCTATTCTTTTCTCCCACTCTAAATAAACTTCAGGGTCAGTTCTACCTTGGAATGATAGTATTTTCATTTTGATGCTTCCAAGGTTCTTATCTACTCTATCTCGACCCCCTGAGTTTGCCCTAAGCCCTCTTCCACGCCTAACTCCTTTATGTCCACCCAATCCAACTTCAAATGTTAAGCCTTCCTCATTCTCACCAAACTCTCCATTCTTATACCCATTCTCAATTCTAGGCTCGCGTCGCCTCCTATTTCTCTCACCTTGTAGATTTCTAATCATTGCTTCTTGATTATCCATACTATCCCTCACTTCACCCAACACCAAGTTCAACCGCTCAAACTGTTGTTGCATGGCTTGCAACACAAAGGATGAGTTATCTGCCACACTTTTTGGTGATGAGTCACTTCTATGAGACATCATAATATGCTGCACAAAAAGAATGTTAGTGGAAAACCTCACACACTCCCTCACGTGTTTACACTCGAATAATGACACTCCACTCGTGTTTCACTCTTAATTGGCTTTTTTTGATAATAGTCTCACACTCTCTTTGCCTTTTACCTCAATAGTTTTCCCACTCAAGTTCTTTAAGAACTAATTGACTCAATCAAGACAAAGCAACCTTGTTTTATCCCAACTAGTAATTAAGTCCAAGAAACAAGAACAAGAGAAACACGGAAGGAATGAAAAAAAAAAAAATGGCACGTGAATCAAGAAAATTATACGAATGAAACAGTAGCAATAAGACAAGATATCAACTAGAATCACCCCCTTTGATGATAAGGATCAAGAAAAAAAAAATCTCGAATTTTTTTTTTTTTTTTTCTTTTCCTTTCTTTTCTTTTCTTTTCTTTTCTTTTCCTTTCACCAACTGATTTGATCACAATCAAGAATAAGCAGTTGAGAAAAACCCTAACAATAACTCAAAAACCCTTGGGCAAGTGATATACGGCAGCCCCTAGAACAAGAGATTTCAGCCAACACAAACCCTAGA
Organism: Juglans regia; assembly: GCF_001411555.2. Lineage (NCBI taxonomy): Eukaryota > Viridiplantae > Streptophyta > Magnoliopsida > Fagales > Juglandaceae > Juglans > Juglans regia. The sequence goes on along the minus strand of NC_049916.1, from coordinate 14,168,721 downwards.
ACAATGAATTTCAGCAACCCTACTAACCACCACTATTTTTTTTTTGTAATCAATCCTAGAACAATGACACCCTAGAATTAAATATGCAAGAAATAAAAGATAGAATAAGACCTGATTGGAAACCTTGCTCTGAATACCAAATGATACTTCCACAAACGTTCGTGCAACACGTCTTTGAATGACAAATGATATTCCCACAAACATTTATACAACACAACAAACGTTTTCCTTCCACCAAGGTTACCCAACAAACCAGCATGTCCATCACAGACAAGCAACATACGCATAAAACTAGTAGGCACACAAAATCTATTCATTCTAAACAAGTACCAATCAAGTTTATAGAACTTACTAAAAAATGCTTTCTCACATGTTCCATACACACAAGCAAATTCATCATCATTAGCATGCAATTCCTTATCATATTCAAGTCTCAACAATTTTGCATCTAAAATGAAGACAAGGACATACCTTATTGCAAAAGCATCAACCACAAAATTTTTCATACCTTGTGTGTATTTGAATACATGAGGAAAAGTCTCAATACAATCCTCCCACTTAGCATGCATTCTAGTCAACAACTTACCTTGTCCCTTTAAGTGTATCAATGACTCATATTTTTCCAAGAAAGGTCGGTTAGGAATTGTCGCACCTGGCACAATTTGATGTTTATGAAATTTGATGAATTTATTCATTGTGAGTTGAGTTTTACTCCTCTTGTTCTTAATTGAACTTTTGAACTTATCAAAGGTAAATCACAACATTTGTGGCGTTCCTCCTTTGTAATCTGGGTTCTTGAGACGGGTTCTTCAACGGGTCTAGATTTTAATATAATCTAGGTTCTTGAAACGAGTTCTCATCGGGTCTAGATTCTCCATCCTTGACTTGATTTTGGCTTTCTTGGGGAGTTTTCAAATTGATTGTGGGTTCAAAGGAATTCATTCCCACGGGTTCATATCACAGAAAGAGTGAAAATGAGAGTGTTCAAAAAAGAAAAAGTGAAAAGGAGATTGAGCAAACAAGCAAGAATGAAAGTGAGAATGAGCTGAAAACCAAGAGTGAAAGTGAAAGTGAGATTGAGCTGAAAAGCAAGAATGAAGATGAGATTGAGAAGAAAAGAAATAGTGAGACCGAAATGGAGAAAGAGAGAAAAATGAGAGAGAAAAAAGAAGAGGATGAGACTAAGACCTCAAGCAAAAGAGAGAATGAGTTGAAAAATAATTGTGAGGTCGAGAGTACAAAAAAAGATGAAAAAGAGAGTGACAGAAAAAAAGAGAGTGAAAAGAAAAAAGAGTGTGAAGGGGAAAAAGAGAGTGAAAAAGAAAAAGAGAGTGGAAAGAAAAGAGAGTGTGAAGAAAGTAAGAGAAAAACAAAGAGAAAAGTGAGTTTTTATGCTAAGGCAAGCTTTTATGCTAACGAATTTAACGACTCTTTGCCAAGTGTTGTTGTTTCTTTGTTGCAGGGATATGAGGTCGTGTTTCCTAGTGGTGTATTTGGTGGATTACCACCTATTAGGGAGATAGAGCACTACATTGATTTTGTGCCAAGTGCGACAATTCCTAACCGACCTTTCTTGGAAGAACATGAGTCCTTGACACACTTAAAGGGACAAGGTAAGTTGTTGACTAGAATGCGTGCTAAGCGGGGGGATTGTATTAACATTTTTCCTCGTGTATTAAATTACACACAAGGTATTGAAAATTTTGTGGTTGATGCTTTAGCAAGAAGGTATGTCCTTATCTTCATTTTAGATGCAAAATTGTTAGGACTTGAATATGATAAGGAATTGCATGCTAATGCTGATGACTTTGCTAGTGTGTATAGAACATGTGAGAAAACATCATTTGGTAAGTTCTATAAACTAGATTGGTACTTGTTTAGAAAGAATGATTTTGTGTCCCACTAGTTTTATGCATAAGTTGCTTATGTGTGATGGACATGGTGGTTTGTTGGGTAACCTTGGTGTAAGGAAAACTTTTGTTGTGTTGCATGACTGTTTGTGGGAACATCATTTGCCATTCAAAGACGTGTTGCACGAACGTTTGTGGAAATATCATTTGGCATTCATTGATGTATTGCATGAACATTTGTGGGAGTATCATTTGCCATTCATTGAGTTTGCATATTGGAGTGGTCATTTTGGTTCGAGGAAGACTTTAGATGTGCTTCATGAACATTTTTGGGACTATCATTTGCCACTAATTGAGTTTTCATATTGGAGTGGTCATTTTGGTTCGAGAAAGACTTTAGATGTGCTTCATGAACATTTGTGGGAGTATTATTTACCATTCATTGAGTTTACATATTATTGGAGTGTTCATGCTACTACTAAATTTTCACCATTTCAAATTGTTTATGGACTTAATCCATTCACTCCTTTAGATTTAACATCTTTACCTGTTGATGACAGTAGCTTGGATGGTCTTTTCCAAATTCTTGAACAAATTGATGAAAATGCATATCTAATGGATCTTCCAGGTAATTATCTTGTTTCTACTATTTTCAATGTTACTAACCATTTTCCCTTTGATCCAGGTGGAGATTCGAGGTCGAATCCTTTTGAGGAGAGGGGGAATGATGGGATCCAAGATGGGCCTAGTCTTAAAGATCATTTGTAACTTTCAGATGTGATATGAACCAGTGGGAAAGGAATCCCTTGAACCCACAGTCAATTTGAAAATACCCCAAGAAAGCCAAAATCAAGTCAATGGATGGAGAACCTAGACCCGATGAGAACTCGTTTCAAGAACCTAGATTATATTAAAATCTAGACCCGTTGAAGAACCCGTCTCAAGAACCCAGATTACAAAAGGAACGAGGTTGTGATTTACCTTTGATAAGTTCAAAAGTTCAATTAAGAACAAGAGGAGTAAAACTCAACTCACAATGAACAAATTCATCAAATTTCATAAACTTCATAATCTGATTAGAATGAGGCTACATAGAGTATTTAAAGCAAAACCTAATAAAACCCTAGATAAAATAAAACCCCATCTTTACCCCAAAAGTGCCGCGGCTCAGTACGGTGCTACAGTAACTCGGCTACAGTAACCCTAACCCTAGTTCAATAAAATAATAACTTTCCCAACGTACCCTTGCATAGGCCCCCTTAAGTCCCATAATAAACTCATTTATTCTAAACTAATAAAATAAGTTTTTTAAATGAATTAAATAAGTTGTAACCCTTCAAGAGCCCAAAGCCTTTAAGTCTTCTTGTTGCCATCTTCCATAGCTGATCAAATTGAATCAAAATTGGATCTTCATCCTTCAAGCCTCATCTTGAATGTTGGGCTCTTGCTAAACTCGTCCCAAGTGGATTGCATCAATCCTTGCATTGTCTCTGTGATCTTTAAGACTAGGCCCATCATGGTTCCCATCATTCCCCCTCTCCTCAAAAGGATTCGACCTCGAATCTCCACCTTGGTTCCCATCATTCCCCCTCTCCTCAAAAGGATTCAACCTTGAATCTCCACCTGGATCAAAGGGAAAAACGTTAGTAATATTATCATTAATTTCATATGCAATATCATTAATTTGTTCAAGAATTTGAAAAGATCCATCCAAGCTACTCATGTCGTCAACATGTAAAGGCATTAAATCAAAATGAGTAAATGGATTAGGGCTATAAACAATTGCGAAAGGAGAATATAAAGTGGTAGTATGCATGGTCCTATTATATGCAAACTCTATAAATCTATCCACAACCATAAAAATAAGAATCTCTACTTCTTTCTTTCCTAGGCAGCCCCAAAACAGAGTCCATATATGCAAACTCAATGAAACGCAAATGATACTCCTGTAAACGTTCATGCAACAAGTCAATGTATGGCAAATGATACTCCACAAACGTTCATGCAACATGTTAATGAATGACAAATGATACTTCCACAAACGTTCATGTAACACGTCAATGAAAGGCAAATGATACTCCCACAAACATTCATGTAACACATCGATGAATGACAATTGATACTTCCACAAACGCTCATGCAACACGCCATTGAAAGGCAAATGATATTCCCACAAATGTTCATGCAACACGTCATTGAAAGGCAAATGATATTCCCACAAATGTTCATACAACACAACAAAAGTCTTCCTTACACCAAGGTTACCCAACAAACCAGCATGTCTATCACACACAAACAACTTATGCATAAAACTAGTAGGTACACAAAATCTAATATTTCTAAACAAGTATCAATCTAGTTTATAGGACTTACCAAAAGATGCTTTCTCACATGCCCCATACACACTAGCAAAGTCATCATCATTAGCATGCAATCCCTTATCATATTCAAATCTCAACAATTTTGCATCTAAAATGAAGACAAGGACATACCTTCTTGCTAAAGTATCAACCACAAAATTTTTCATACCTTGTGTGTATTTGAATACATGAGGAAAAGTCTGAACACAATCCTCCCGCTTAGCATGCATTCTAGTCAACAGCTTACCTTGTCCCTTTAAATGTGTCAATGACTCATGTTTTTCCAAGAAAGGTCGGTTAGGAATTGTCGCACTTGGCACAAAATCAATGTAGTGCTCTATCTCCCTATTAGGTGGCAATCCACTAAATACACCACTTGGAAACACGACCTCATATCCCTGCAACAAAGAGACAACAATACTAGGCAAACATACGTCAAGTACGTTAGGATTAAGATTCGCCTTAGCATAAAAACTCGCTTTTCTCTTTGTTTTTCTCTCACTTTCTTCACACTCTCTTTTCTTTCCACTCTCTTTTTCTTTTTCACTCTCTTTTTCCCTTTCACACTCTTTTTTATTTTCACTTTTTTTTTTTCTGTCACTCTCTTTTTCTTCATCTTTTTTTGTACTCTCGACCTCATAATTATTTTTCAACTCATTCTCTCTTTTGCTTGAGGTCTTAGTCTCACCCTCTTCTTTTTTCTCTCTTTCTCCATTTCAGTCTCACTATTTCTTTTCTTCTCAATCTCACATTCACTCTTGCTTTTCAGCTCAATCTCACTTTCACTTTCACTCTCATCTTCACTCTTGCTTTTCAGCTCATTCTCACTTTCACTCTTCCTTGTTTGCTCAATCTCCTTTTCACTTTTTCTTTTTTGATCACTCTCACTTTTACTCTTTCTTTTTTTATCACTCTCATTTTCACTCTTTCTGTTTTGAGAAACCTTACATTTCAGCTTCAATTGATCCCCATGGACCTGTTTTGGAGTTAAAGGAGCAAGTTTGATTATTTTTCCATCTTTTTCAAAACTGTACATGTTCCTTAACCCATCATGGATCACCTTCCTATCATACTGCCATGGCTTTCCCAACAAAATATGACTAGCATGCATAGGCACCACATCACAAAGCACCATATCCTGGTATTTTCCAATTGAAAAAGAAACTAGCACTTGCTTATTTACCCTAACCTCTCTACAATCACTCAACCAGTGCAACATGTATGGTCTAGGGTGTTTCAAGGTACGTAAATTCAATTTCTCAACTAAAGTAGTGCTAGCCAAATTAATACAACTCCTCAAATCAATGATCATACTACATACCTTGTTGTTGATGTGGCATCTAGTATGAAAAATATTCTCACTCTTCTGCTCTATATCATCCATCTTAATTTTTGTATTGAGTGCATGCATGGTAACAAGAGAATCACCATACTCTTCATTCTCATACCCATTTTCAACACTAAACTCGGGACGCCTCCTATCTCTCCTGCCATGAAGATTTCTAATCACCACATCTTGATGATCCATCCTATCCCTCACTTCACCCAACACTAAGTTCAACTTCTCAAACTGTTGTTGCATGACTTGTAACACAAAGGATGTGTTATCTACCATCTCCTTTGGTGATGAGTCACTCCTATGAGACATCATAATGTGCTGCACAAAAAGAATGTTAGTGAAAAACCTCACACACTCCCTTACGTGTTTACACTCAAATAATGACACTCTACTCGTGTTTCACTCTTAATGGCTTTTTTCCGATAATAGTCTCACACTCTCTTGCCTTTTACCTCAATAGTTTTTCCACTCAAGTTCTTTCAGAACTAAATGAACTCAATCAAGACAAGGCAACCTTGTTTTATCCCAACTAGTACTTAGATTCAGGAAACAAGAACAAGAGAAACATGAAGGAATAAAAATGACACGAGAATCAATGAAGTTATACGAATGAAAGACTAACAATAAGACAATATACCAACTTGAGTGATGTATGCAGCAGCCCCTTTGATCATAAGGTTTAATCAACAAATTTCTTTCTTTCTCTTTGTTGTAACTATGTAGCAACTTTGAATATGCTACCTTCTCTTTTCTTCATCCCCTTCTTTTTCTTTTTCGTTTTTTTTTTTGAATTTTCTTTTCTTTTTTTTTTCAAATTTTCTTTTCTTTTCTTTTCCTTTCCTTTCTTTTCTCTAATTCATCCACAAACAGCAATAGTCAGTTGTGAAAACCAACCAATTGAATTCAAACACACAAGCATGGACAATGAAGTAGAAGAGAATCAATGGAACGACACTCCAAGCAATTGACAAACTTAGAGATGCAGGAAACCCTAGAATTTTGAAACCCTAGGTGATGCAAATTTCAGCCAAACCCAAAATCCTAAGAATTTCGACAGTCTACTTTTTGTTTCTATTTTTTTTTTTTGGTAACCCTAGAACAATGAAGCCCTAGAATTAAATTTAAGGATGCTAGAATTAAAAGATAGAATCAGACCTGATTGGAAACCTTGCTCTGAATACCAAATGATATGAACCCGCGGGAACGAAATCCCTTGAACCCACAATCAATTTGAAAACTCCCCAAGAAAGCCAAAATCAAGTCAAGGATGGAGAATCTAGACCCGATGAGAACTCGTTTCAAGAACCTAGATTATATTAAAATCTAGACCCGTTGAAGAACCCGCCTCAAGAACCCAGATTACAAAGGAGGAACGCCACAAAGGTTGTGATTTACCTTTGATAAGTTCAAAAGTTCAATTAAGAACAAGAGGAGTAAAACTCAACTCACAATAAATAAATTCATCAAATTTCATAAACTTCATAATCTGATTAGAATGAGGTTACATAGAGTATTTAAAGCAAAACCTAATTAAAACCCTAGATAAAATAAAACCCCATCTTCCAAAAATACCCCTGAGTGAATCGTGCCGCGGCTACAGTATGGTGCTACAGTAACTCGGCTACAGTAACCCTAACCCTAGTTCAATAAAATAATAACTTTCCCAACATACCCTTGCATAGGCCCCCTTAAGTGCTTCCCATAATAAACTCAATTATTCTAAACTAATAAAATAAGTTTTTTAAATGAATTAAATAAGTTGTAACCCTTCAAGAACCCAAAGCCTTTAAGTCTTGTTGTTGCCATCTTCCATAGCTGATCAAATGAATCAAAATTGGATCTTCATCCTTCAAGCCTCATCTTGAATGTTGGGCTCTTGCTAAACTCGTCCCAAGTAGATTGCATCAATCCTTGCATTGTCTCCGTGATCTTTAAGACTAGGCCCATCATGGTTCCCATCATTAGATGTGCTTCATGAACATTTGTGGGAGTATTGTTTGCCAATCATTGAGTTTACATATAATTGGAGTGTTCATGCTACTACTAAATTTTCACCAATTGAAATTGTTTGTATACTTAATCCATTTCCTCCTTCAGATTTAAAGTCTTTACCAATTGATGATAGGAGTAGCTTGGATGGACTATTCCAAATTCTTGAACAAATTATTGAAAATGCATGTCTAATGGATCTTCCAGGTAAGTATCATGTTTCTACTATTTTCAATGTTACTTACCATTTTCCCTTTGATCCAGGTGAAGATTCGAGGTCAAATCCTCTTGAGGAGAGGGGGAATGATGGGAACCAAGATGACCCTAGTCTTAAAGATCATTTACAACTTCCAGATGGGCCAAGAAGATCAAGGAGACAATGCAATGATTGATGCAATCCACTTGGGACAAGTTTAGCAAGAGCCCAACATTCAAGATGGGGCTTGAAGGATGAAGATCCTGTTTTAATTCATTTGATCAGCTATGGAAGATGGCAACGACAAGACTTAAAGGCTTGGGCTCTTGAAGGGTTTCAACTTATTTAATTCATTTAAAGAACTTATTTTATTTGTTTAGAATAATTGAGTTTATTATGTGAAGCACTTAAGGGGGCTTATGCAAGGGCATGTTGGGAAAGTTATTATTTTATTGAACTAGGGTTAGGGTTACTGTAGCCGAGTTACTGTAGCTCGGCACTGTAGCCGCGACACTGTTCATCCAGGGGTACTTTTGGAAGATGGGGGTTTATTTTGGCTAGGGTTTCATTAGGTTTTCCTTTAAATACTCTATGTAGCCTCATTCTAATCAGATTATGAAGTTTATGAAATTTGATGAATTTATTCATTGTGAGTTGAGTTTTACTCCTCTTGTTCTTAATTGAACTTTTGAACTTATCAAAGGCAAATCACAACCTTTGTGGCGTTCCTCCTTTGTAATCTGGGTTCTTGAGACGGGTTCTTCAGCGGGTCTAGATTTTAATATAATCTAGGTTCTTGAAACGAGTTCTCATCGGGTCTAGGTTCTCCATCCATTGACTTGATTTTGGCTTTCTTGGGGAGTTTTCAGATTGATTGTGGGTTCAAGGGATTTCATTCCCGCGGGTTCATATCATTTGGTATCTAGAGCACGGTTTCCAATCAGGTCTGATTCTATCTTTTAATTTTAGCATCCTTAAATTTAATTCTAGGGCTTCATTGTTCTAGGGTTGCCAAACAAAAAAAAAGAAACAAAAAGTAGGCTGCCGAAATTCTTAGGGTTTTGTGTTTGGCTGAAATTTGCATCACCTAGGGTTTCCTGCATCTCTAAGTTTGTCAATTGCTTGGAGTGTCGTTCCATTGATTCTCTTCTACTTCATTGTCCATGCTTGTGTGTTTTGAATCCAATTGGTTGGCTTTCACAATTGAATATTGCTGTTTGTGGATGAATTAGAGAGAAGAAAAGAAAGGAAAAGAAAAGAAAAGAAAAGAAAAGAAAGGAAAGGAAAAGAAAAGAAAAGAAAATTCGAAAAAAAAAAAAAACGAAAAGAAGAAGATGAAGAAAAGAGAAGGTAGCGTATTCAAAGTTGCTACATAGTTACAACAAAGAGAAAGAAAGAAATTTGTTGATTAAACCTTATGATCAAAGGGGCTGCTGCATACATCACTCAAGTTGGTATCTTTTCTTATTGTTACTCTTTCATTCGTATAACTTCATTGATTCTCGTGTCATTTTTATTCCTTCATGTTTCTCTTGTTCTTGTTTCCTGGATCTAATTACTAGTTGGGATAAAACAAGGTTGCCTTGTCTTGATTGAGTTCATTTAGTTCTGAAAGAACTTGAGTGGGAAAGCTCTCGAGGTAAAAGGCAAGAGAGTGTGAGACTATTATTGGAAAAAAGCCAACTAAGAGTGAAACACGAGTTGAGTGCCATTATTTGAGTGCAAACACGTAAGGGAGTGTGTGAGGTTTTCCACTAACTTTCTTTTTGTGCAGCACATTATAATGTCTCATCGGAGTAGCTCATCAGTAAGGGGGAGACAATATAACTCATCCATTGTGTTGCAAGCCATGCAACAACAGTTTGAGCAGTTGAACTTGGTGTTGGGTGAAGTGAGGGATAGTATGGATAATCAAGAAGCAGTGATTAGAAATCTGCAATGTGAGAGAGATAGGAGGCGACGTGAGCCTAGAATTGAGAATGGGTATAAGAATGGAGAGTTTGGTGAGGATGATGAAGGCTTAACGTTTGAAGTTGGATTGGGTGGACATAGAGGAGTTAGGCATGGAAGAGGCCTTTGGGCAAACTCAGGGGGTCGAGATAGAGTAGATAAGAACCTTGGGAGCATCAAAATGAAAATACCATCATTCCAAGGTAGAACCGACCCTGAAGTTTATTTAGAGTGGGAGAAAAGAATAGAGTTGGTGTTTGATTATCATAATTACTCTGAGGAGAAGAAGGTGAAGTTGGCTGTAATTGAGTTCACTGATTATGCGGCTATTTGGTGGGATCAATTAGTGACCAATAGGAGAAAGAATCTTGAGAGGCCTGTAAAAACATGGAGAGAGTTAAAAGCTATCATGAGGCGGAGATTTGTACCTAGCCACTACTATAGAGACCTCTACCAAAAATTACAAAATCTTACACAAAGGGTCTAGGAGTGTAGAGGATTACCATAAGGAGATGGAGGTGGCTATGATTCGGGCTAATGTAGTAGAGGATCAGGAGGCCACGATGACAAGATTTTTGAGTGGGTTGAATACGGAGATAGCCAATGTAGTTGAGTTGCAACATTATGTGGAGGTAGAGGATATGGTGCACATGGCTATGAAGGTGGAGAGGCGGCTAAAAGGAAAGGGTACATCAAGGTATACTTCGGTTTCTAGTACTCCTTGGAAACCAAAGTTGGACAAAAATGATCAAGTTGTAACAAGGGGGAAGACCGACGAACCACCTAAGGGAAATGATTTGGGTGAGACTGAAACCTCAAGAAAAAAAGAGAATGAGTTGCAAAAATATTGTGAGGCCGAGAGCTCAAAAAAAGAGGAGAGTGGAAGAAAAAGAGAGCGTGAAATAGAAAAAGAGAGTGAGAGGAAAAAAAAGAATGAGGCCGAAACATCAAAAGAAAGAAATAGTGAAAAAGAAAATAGAGAGGTGGCTGAGAGTTAAGAAAAAAGAGTTGCACAAGAGGAAAAAGAAAAAGAGATTGCAGAGAGAAACAAAAAGGCAAAAGTGAGTTTTTATGCTAAGGTAAGCTTTTATACTAATGAATTTAACGACTCTTTGCCTAGTGTTGTTGTTTCTTTGTTGCAGGGATATAAGGTCGTGATTTCTAGCGGCGTGTTTAGTGGATTGCCACCTATTAGGGAGATAGAGCACTACATTTATTTTGTGTCAGGTGCGACTATCCCTACCCAACCTTTCTTGGAGAACATGAGTCCTTGACACATTTAAAGGGACAAGGTAAGTTGTTGACTAGAATGCATGCTAAGTGGGAGGATTGTATTGAGACTTTTCCTCATGTATTCAAATACACACAAGGTATGGAAAATTTTGTGGTTGAGGCTTTAGCAAGAAGGTATGTCCTTATCTTCATTTTAGATGCAAAATTGTTGAGACTTGAATATGAGAAGGAATTGCATGCTAATGATGATGACAATTGCATGCTAATGATGATGACTTTGCTAGTGTGTATGGAACATGTGAGAAATCATCATTTGGTAAGTTCTATAAACTAGATTGGTACTTGTTTAGAATGAATAAATTTTGTGTGCCTACTAGTTTTATGCGTATGTTGCTTGTCTGTGATGGACATGCTGGTTTGTTGGGTAACCTTGGTGTAAGGAAAACGTTTGTTGTGTTGTATAAATGTTTGTGGGAATATCATTTGCCATTCAAAGACGTGTTGCACGAACGTTTGTGGAAGTATCATTTGTCATTCATTAATGTATTGCATGAACATTTGTGGGAGTATCATTTGTCATACATTGACGTGTTGCATGAACGTTTGAGGGAGTATCATTTGTGTTTCATTGAGTTTGCATATAATTGTAGTGGTCATTCTGGTAAATATAAGATTTCAGACTTGTTGCATGAACGTTTGCGGGAGTATCATTTGCCATTCATTGAGTGTGCATATTGGAGTGGTCATTTTGGTTCGGGGAAGACTTTAGATGATATGAACCCGCGGGAAAGGAATCCCTTGAAACCACAGTCAATTTGAAAACTTCCCAAGAAAGCCAAAATCAAGTCTATGGATGGAGAATCTAGACCCGATGAGAACTTGTTTCAAGAACCTAGATTATATGAAAATCTAGACCCGTTGAAGAACCCGTCTCAAGAACCCAGATTACAAAGGATGAACGCCACAAAGGTTGTGATTTACCTTTGATAAGTTCAAAAGTTCAATTAAGAACAAGAGGAGTAAAACTCAACTCACATTGAATAAATTCATCAAATTTCATAAACTTTATAAACTGATTAGAATGAGGCTACATAGAGTATTTAAAGCAAAACCTAATTAAAACCCTAGATAAAATAAAACCCCATCTTCCAAAAATACCCCTGAGTGAACAGTGCCGCGGCTACAGTACGGTGCTACAGTAACTCGGCTACAGTAACCCTAACCCTAGTTCAATAAAATAATAAATTTCCCAACATACCCTTGCATAGGCCCCCTTAAGTGCTTCCCATAATAAACTCAATTATTCTAAACTAATAAAATAAGTTTTTTAAATGAATTAAATAAGTTGTAACCCTTCAAGAGCCCAAAGCCTTTAAGTCTAGTTGTTGCCATCTTCCATAGCTGATCAAATGAATCAAAATTGGATCTTCATCCTTCAAGCCTCATCTTGAATGTTGGGCTCTTGCTAAACTCGTCCCAAGTAGATTGCATCAATCCTTGTCTCCGTGATCTTTAAGACTAGGCCCATCATGGTTCCCATCATTAGATGTGCTTCATGAACATTTGTGGGAGTATTGTTTGCCAATCATTGAGTTTACATATAATTGGAGTGTTCATGCTACTACTAAATTTTCACCAATTGAAATTGTTTGTATACTTAATCCATTTCCTCCTTCAGATTTAAAGTCTTTACCAATTGATGATAGGAGTAGCTTGGATGGACTATTCCAAATTCTTGAACAAATTATTGAAAATGCATGTCTAATGGATCTTCCAGGTAAGTATCATGTTTCTACTATTTTCAATGTTACTAACCATTTTCCCTTTGATCCAGGTGGAGATTCGAGGTCGAATCCTCTTGAGGAGAGGGGGAATGATGGGAACCAAGATGAGCCTAATCTTAAAGATCATTTACAACTTCCAGATGGGCCAAGAAGATCAAGGAGACAATGCAATGATTGATGCAATCCACTTGGGACAAGTTTAGCAAGAGCCCAACATTCAAGATGGGGCTTGAAGGATGAAGATCCAGTTTTAATTCATTTGATCAGCTATGGAAGATGGCAACGACAAGACTTAAAGGCTTGGGCTCTTGAAGGGTTTCAACTTATTTAATTCATTTAAAGAACTTATTTTATTTGTTTAGAATAATTGAGTTTATTATGTGAAGCACTTAAGGGGGCTTATGCAAGGGCATGTTGGGAAAGTTATTATTTTATTGAACTAGGGTTAGGGTTACTGTAGCCGAGTTACTGTAGCTCGGCACTGTAGCCGCGACACTGTTCATCCAGGGGTACTTTTGGAAGATGGGGGTTTATTTTGGCTAGGGTTTCATTAGGTTTTCCTTTAAATACTCTATGTAGCCTCATTCTAATCAGATTATGAAGTTTATGAAATTTGATGAATTTATTCATTGTGAGTTGAGTTTTACTCCTCTTGTTCTTAATTGAACTTTTGAACTTATCAAAGGTAAATCACAACTTTTGTGGCGTTCCTCCTTTGTAATCTGGGTTCTTGAGACGGGTTCTTCAACGGGTCTAGATTTTAATGTAATCTAGGTTCTTGAAACGAGTTCTCATCGGGTCTAGGTTCTCCATCCATTGACTTGATTTTGGCTTTCTTGGGGAGTTTTCAGATTGATTGTGGGTTCAAGGGATTTCATTCCCGCGGGTTCAAGGGATTGAGTAATGTATGCAGCAGCCCCTTTGATCATAAGGTTTAATCAACAAATTTCTTTCTTTCTCTTTGTTGTAACTATGTAGCAACTTTGAATATGCTACCTTCATCCCCTTCTTTTTTTTTTTCGAATTTTCTTTTCCTTTTTTTTTTCGAATTTTCTTTTCTTTTCTTTTCCTTTCCTTTCTTTTCTTTTCTTTTCTTTTCCTTTCTTTTCTTTTCTCTACTTCATCCACAAACAGCAATAGTCAGTTGTGAAAACCAACCAATTGAATTCAAACACACAAGCATGGACAATGAAGTAGAAGAGAATCAATGGAACGACACTCCAAGCAATTGACAGACTTAGAGATATAGGAAACCCTAGAATATTGAAACCCTAGGTGATGCAAATTTCAGCCAAACCCAAAATCCTAAGAATTTCGGCAGCCTACTTTTTGTTTCTATTTTTTTTTTTTTGGCAAGCCTAGAACAATGAAGCCCTAGAATTAAATTTGAGGATGCTAGAATTAAAAGATAGAATCAGACCTGATTGGAAACCTTGCTCTGAATACCAAATGATATGAACCCGCGGGAATGAAATCCCTTGAACCCACAATCAATTTGAAAACTCCCCAAGAAAGCCAAAATCAAGTCAATGGATGGAGAACCTAGACCCGATGAGAACTCGTTTCAAGAACCTAGATTATATTAAAATCTAGACCCGTTGAAGAACCCGTCTCAAGAACCCAGATTACAAAGGAGGAACGCCACAAAGGTTGTGATTTACCTTTGATAAGTTCAAAAGTTCAATTAAGAACAAGAGGAGTAAAACTCAACTCACAATGAATAAATTCATCAAATTTCATAAACTTCATAATCTGATTAGAATGAGGCTACATAGAGTATTTAAAGGAAAACCTAATGAAACCCTAGCCAAAATAAACCCCCATCTTCCAAAAGTACCCCTGGATGAACAGTGCCGCGGCTACAGTGCCGAGCTACAGTAACTCGGCTACAGTAACCCTAACCCTAGTTCAATAAAATAATAACTTTCCCAACATGCCCTTGCATAAGCCCCCTTAAGTGCTTCCCATAATAAACTCAATTATTCTAAACAAATAAAATAAGTTCTTTAAATGAATTATATAAGTTGAAACCCTTCAAGAGCCCAAGCCTTTAAGTCTTGTCGTTGCCATCTTCCATAGCTGATCAAATGAATTAAAACTGGATCTTCATCCTTCAAGCCCCATCTTGAATGTTGGGCTCTTGCTAAACTTGTCCCAAGTGGATTGCATCAATCATTGCATTGTCTCCTTGATCTTCTTGGCCCATCTGGAAGTTGTAAATGATCTTTAAGATTAGGCTCATCTTGGTTCCCATCAATTAGCATGCAATTCCTTATCATATTCAAGTCTCAAGAATTTTGCATCTAAAATGAAGACAATGACATACCTTCTTGCTAAAGCATCAACCACAAAATTTTCCATACCTTGTGTGTATTTGAATACATGAGGAAAAGTCCCAATACAGTCCTCCCACTTAGCATGCATTCTACTCAACAACTTACCTTATCCCTTTAAGTATGTCAAGGACTCATGCTCTTCAAATAAAGGTCGGTTAGGAATTCTCGTACCTGGCACAAGATCAATGTAGCACTCTATCTCCCTAATAGGTGGCAATCCACTAAACACACCGCTAGGAATCACGACCTCATATCCCTGCAACAAAGAAACAACAACACTTGGCGAAGAGTCGTTAAATTCGTTAGCTTAAAAGCTTGCCTTAGCATAAAAATTCACTTTTGTCTTTCTATTTCTCTCTACAATCTCTCTTTCTTTTTCCACTTGTGGCTCAACTCTTTTTTCTTGACTCTCAACTACCTCTCTATTTTCTTTTTCTCTCTCTCTTTCTTTTGATGTTTCGGCCTCATTCTCTTTTTTCCTCTCACTCTCTTTGTTCTTTTCACTCTCTGTTTTTCTTTCATTCTTCTCTTTTTTTGAACTCTCGGCCTCACAATTATTTTTCAACTCATTCTCTCTTTTTCTTGACATTTCAGCCTTGCCCAAATCTTTTCCCTTTGGTGGTTCGGTCATCCCATTTGCTACCAAGGTCTCTATCTACACCATCCCGACCCCTTAGATTCCTCTCAAATCCTCTTTCATGCCTAACTCTTCTATTTCTACCCGACCCAACGTCAAATGCTAAGTCTTCCTCATCCTCACCATCTCCTTCATTCTCATACTAATTTTCAACTCTATGCTCACATCGCCTCCTGTCCCTCCCACCTTGTAGATTTCTAATTGCTGCTTCTTGATGATCCATCCTATCCCTCACTTCACCCAACACCAAGTCTGATGAGACATTATCAAGTGCTACACAAAAGAATGTTAGTGGCAAAAAAAGGTAAACCTCACACACTTTCATACGTGTTTACACTCGAATAATGACACTCCACTCGTGATATGAACCCGTGAGAATGGAATCCCTTAAACCCACAATCAATTTGAAAACTCCCTCAGAAAGCCGAAATCAAGTCAAATATATGGAGAATCTAGACCCGATGAGAACTCGTTCCGAGAACCTAGATTATATTAAAATCTAGACCCGTTGAAGAACCCGTCTCAAGAACCCAAATTACAAAGGAGGAATGCCACAAAGGCTGTGATTTACCTTTGATAAGTTCAAAAGTTCAATTAAAAACAAGAGGAGCAAACTTCAACTCACAATGAATAAATTCATCAAATTTCATAAATTTGTTATCATGAGGAAACAAAGTGTATTTAAACTAAAACATAATTAAAACCCTAGCCAAAAAACCCCCGAGTGAACAGTGGCACGGCTATTGTACGATGCTACAGTAACTCGGCTACAGTAACTCTAAACCTCAGTTCAATAAAATAATAATTTTCCCAACGTGCCTTTGCATAGGCCCCCTTAAGTCTTTCTCATAATAAACTCATTTATTCTAAACTAATAAAATAAGTTCTTTAAATGAATTAAATATGTTGAAAGCCTTTAAGTGCCCAAAGCCTTTAAGTCATGTTGTTGCCCTTTCCATAGCTTATCAAATGAATCAAAGCTGAATCTTCATCATTTAAGCCCATGAACTTGTATTTAGCCCATCTGAAACTTGCAACACATCTTTAAGACTAGGCCCACCTTAGTTCCCATAAGGTGGGAATTAGTTATAGGAATTAGTTCCCATGAACTAGTTCCCATAACTTGTATCTGCTTTTGTGGGATAAATGCAGGAATTCTCTAAATAAGGGCCAGTTGGAGGAGATGGTGGCAACCCTTAGGAATGTTTGGTTCCGAAGGAATTGTGTGGTCTTTGAACATAGAATGGAATGTCCTAATAGACTTATGGTATCTGCTAAAACTATTGAAAAGGACTACCAAGCAGTGCAGACTTTGGGCAATTTAGACAGACAAGAGTAGGTCAGAGGTGCAGACACTTCGAGTTGGGAAAAACCAGATTGTGGATATGTCAAAATTATTTGGGAAGCTTCATTGTATCAAAAAAGAAAGAAAATGGGAGTAGGGCTTATAATTAGAGATGAGACTTGGAAGGTTTTAGTTGTTGTGTGTGATCAGAAAGGTTATGTAGAAGAGGCAGTCATTGAAGAATGTCAACCATTGAGGACAGCAGTGGAGCTGATATGAACCCACGGGAAAGGAATCCCTTGAACCCACAGTCAATTTGAAAATACCCCAAGAAAGCCAAAATCAAGTCAATGGATGGAGAACCTAGACCCAATGAGAACTCGTTTCAAGAATCTAGATTATATTAAAATCTAGACCCGTTGAAGAACCCGTCTCAAGAACCCAGATTACAAAGGAGGAACGCCACAAAGGTTGTGATTTACCTTTGATAAGTTCAAAAGTTCAATTAAGAACAAGAGGAGTAAAACTCAACTCACAATGAATAAATTTATCAAATTTCATAAACTTCATTATGTGATTAAAATGAGGCTACATAGAGTATTTAAAGGAAAACCTAATGAAACCCTAGCCAAAATAAACCGCCATCTTCCAAAAGTACCCCTGGATGAACAGTGCCGCGGCTACAGTGCCGAGCAACAGTAACTCGGCTACAGTAACCCTAACCCTAGTTG
Organism: Juglans regia; assembly: GCF_001411555.2. Lineage (NCBI taxonomy): Eukaryota > Viridiplantae > Streptophyta > Magnoliopsida > Fagales > Juglandaceae > Juglans > Juglans regia. The sequence goes on along the minus strand of NC_049916.1, from coordinate 14,151,031 downwards.
AATAAAATAATAACTTTCCCAACATGCCCTAATGGGAACCAAGATGAGCCTAGTCTTAAAGATCATTTGCAACTTCCAGATGGGCCAAGAAGATCAAAGAGACAATGCAAGGATTGATGCAATCCACCTGGGATAAGTTTAGCAAGAGGCCAACATTCAAGATGGGGCTTGAAGGATGAGGATTCTGTTTTAATTCATTTGATCAGCTACGGAAGAAGGCAACGACAAGACTTAAAGGCTTTGGGCTTTTGAAGGGTTTCAACTTATTTAATTCATTTAAAGAACTTATTTTATTAGTTTAGAATAATTGAGTTTATTATGGGAAGCACTTAAGGAGGCCTATGCAAGGGCATGTTGGGAAAGTTATTATTTTATTGAACTAGGGTTAGGGTTACTGTAGCCGAGTACTGTAGCACGGCACTGTAGCCGCGGCACTGTTCATACAGGGGCACTTTTGGAAGATGGGGGTTTATTTTGGCTAGGGTTTCATTAGGTTTTCCTTTAAATACTCTATGTAGCCTCATTCTAATCAGATTATGAAATTTATAAAATTTGATGAATTTATTCATTGTGAGTTGAGTTTTACTCCTCTTGTTCTTAATTGAACTTTTGAACTTATCAAAGGTAAATCACAACCTTTGTGGCGTTCCTCCTTTGTAATCTGGGTTCTTGAGACGGGTTCTTCAACGGGTCTAGATTTTGATATAATCTAGGTTCTTGAAACGAGTTCTCATCGGGTCTAGGTTCTCCATCCATTGACTTGATTTTGGCTTTCTTGGGGTGTTTTCAAATTGACTGTGGGTTCAAGGGGATTCCTTTCCCGCGGGTTCATATCATTTGGTATTCAGAGCAAGGTTTCCAATCAGGTCTGATTCTATCTTTTATTTCTAGCATATTTAATTCTAGGACTTCATTGTTCTAGGATTGATTACAAAAAAAAAAAAAAAAAGTGGTGGCTGGCAGATTTCTTTACTATTGTTGGGGTTGCTGAAATTCATTGTTCTAGGGTTTGTGTTGGCTGAAATCTCTTGTTCTAGGGGTTGTCGTATATCACTTGCCCTTGGGTTTTTCAATTATTGTTAGGGTTTTCTCTACTGCTTATTCTTGGTTGTGATCAAATCAGTTGGTGAAAAGAAAAGAAAAGAAAGGAAAGAAAAGAAAAGAAAGGAAAGGAAAAGAAAAGAAAAGAAAAGAAAATTCGAAAAAAACAGAGAGAAGAAGAAGAGGAAAAGAGAAGGTGGCGTATTCATCGTTGCTACATAGTTACAACAAAGAGAAAGAAAGTATTTGTTGATTGAGTTTTTATCATCATAGGAGCTGAATACATCTTTCTAGTTGGTATCTTGTTTTATAATTACTGTTTCACTCGTATAAATTCCTTGAGTCTCGTGTCATTTGTTTCATTCCTTGTTTCTTTGATCTATATTACTGGTTGGAATAATACAAGGTTGTATTGTCTTGATTTAGTTCAACTAGTTCTTAAAGAACTTGAGCGGGAAAACTATTGAGGTAAAAGGCAAGAGGATGTGAGATTATTATCGGGAAAAAGCCATTAAGAGTGAAACACGAGTGGAGTGCCATTATTCGAGTGTAAACACGTAAGGGAGTGTGTGAGGTTTTTCACTAACATTCTTTTTGTGCAGCATATTATGATGTCTCATAGAAGTGACTCATCAAAAGGTGTGGAAGAGAACTCATCCTTTATGTTGCAAGCCATGCAACAACAGTTTGAGCGGTTGAACTTGGTGTTGGGTGAAGTGAGGGATAGTATGGATAATCAAGAAGCTGTGATTAGAAATCTGCAAGGTGGAAGAAATAGGAGGCGACGTGAGTCTAGTGTTAAAAATTGGCATGAGAAAGAAGAGATTGGTGATGCTCTAGTTACTAGGCGTGCGCTCAGTACACAAATTAAGATGGATGATATAGAGCAGCAGAGTGAGAATATTTTTCATACTAGATGCCACATCAACAACAAGGTATGTAGTATGATCATTGATTTGAGGAGTTGTATTAATTTGGCTAGCACTACTTTAGTTGAGAAATTGAATTTACGTACCTTGAAACACCCTAGACCATACATGTTGCACTGGTTGAGTGATTGTGGGGAGGTTAGGGTAAATAAGCAAGTGCTAGTTTCTTTTTCAATTGGGAAATACCAGGATATGGTGCTTTGTGATGTAGTGCCTATGCATGCTAGTCATATTTTGTTGGGGAAGCCATGGCAGTATGATAGGAAGGTGATCCACGATGGGTTAAGGAACATGTACAGTTTTGAAAAAGATGGAAAAACAATCAAACTTGCTCCTTTAACTCCAACACAGGTCCATGGGGATCAATTGAAGCTGAAATGTGAGGTTGCTCAAAACAGAAAGAGTGAAAATGAGAGTGATAAAAAAAGAATGAGTAAAACTGAGAGTGATCAAAAAAGAAAAAGTGAAAAGGAGATTGAGCATACAAGCAAGAGTGGAAGTGAGAATGAGCTGAAAAGCAAGAGTGAAGGTGAGAGTGAAAGTGAAAGTGAGATTGAGCTGAAAAGCAAGAGTGAAGATGAGATTGAGAAGAAAAGAAATAGTGAGACCGAAATGGAGAAAGAGAGAAAAATGAGAGAGAAAAAAGAAGAGGGTGAGAATAAGACCTCAAGCACAAGAGAGAATGAGTTGAAAAATAATTGTGAGGTCGAGAGTACAAAAAAAAAATGAAGAAAAAGAGAGTGACAGAAAACAAGAGAGTAAAAAGAAAAAAGAGTGTGAAAGGAAAAAAGAGAGTGAAAAAGAAAAAGAGAGTGGAAAGAAAAGAGAGTGTGAAGAAAGTGAGAGAAAAACAAAGAGAAAAGTGAGTTTTTATGCTAAGGCAAGTCTTAATCCTAACGAACTTGACATATGTTTGCCTAGTATTGTTGTCTCTTTGTTGCAGAGATATGAGGTCGTGTTTCCAAGTGGTGTGTTTAGTGGATTGCCACCTATTAGGGAGATAGAGCACTACATTAATTTTATGCCAGGTGCGGCAATTCTTAATCGACCTTTCTTGGAAAAACAAGAATCATTGACACACTTACAGGGACAAGGTAAGTTGTTGACTAGAATGCATCCTAAGCGGGAGGATTGTATTGAGACTTTTCCTCATGTATTCAAATACACACAAGGTGGAGATTCGAGGTCGAATCCTTTTGAGGAGAGGGGGAATGATGGGAACCAAGATGAGCCTAGTCTTAAAGATCATTTGCAACTTCCAGATGGGCCAAGAAGATCAAAGAGACAATGCAAGGATTGATGCAATCCACCTGGGATAAGTTTAGCAAGAGGCCAACATTCAAGATGGGGCTTGAAGGATGAGGATCCTGTTTTAATTCATTTGATCAGCTACGGAAGAAGGCAACGACAAGACTTAAAGGCTTTGGGCTTTTGAAGGGTTTCAACTTATTTAATTCATTTAAAGAACTTATTTTATTAGTTTAGAATAATTGAGTTTATTATGGGAAGCACTTAAGGAGGCCTATGCAAGGGCATGTTGGGAAAGTTATTATTTTATTGAACTAGGGTTAGGGTTACTGTAGGTGTTCATCCAGGGGCACTTTTGGAAGATGGGGGTTTATTTTGGGTAGGGTTTCATTAGGTTTTGCTTTAAATACTCTATGTAGCCTCTTTTTAATCAGATTATGAAAGTTTATGAAATTTGATGAATTTATTCATTGTGAGTTGAGTTTTACTCCTCTTGTTCTTAATTGAACTTTTGAACTTATCAAAGGTAAATCACAACCTTTGTGGCGTTCCTCCTTTGTAATCTGGGTTCTTGAGACGGGTTCTTCAACGGGTCAAGATTTTGATATAATCTAGGTTCTTGAAACGAGTTCTCATCGGGTCTAGGTTCTCCATCCATTGACTTGATTTTGGCTTTCTTGGGGTGTTTTCAAATTGACTGTGGGTTCAAGGGGATTCCTTTCCCGCGGGTTCATATCATGCCCTTACATAGGTATAAACCCAATTATTCTAAGCAAATAAAATAGGTCCTTGAAATTAATTAAATAAGTTGAAAGCCTTCAAGTGTCCAAAGCCTATAAGTTATGTTGTTGCCCTTTCCATAGCTTATGAAATGAATCAAAGCATAATCTTCATTGTTTAAGCCCTTGAACTTGTATTTGGCCCATCTGGAACGTGCAACATATCTTTAAGACTAGGCCCACCTTGGTTCCCATCATTCCCCCTCTCCTCAAAAGGATTCGACCTCGAATCTCCACCTGGATCAAAGGGAAAATGGTTAGTAACATTGAAAATAGTAAAAACAAGATAGTTACCTGAAAGATCCATTAGACATGCATTTTCATTAATTTGTTCAGGAGTTTGGAAAAGACCATCCAAGCTACTCCTGTCATCAACAGGTAAAGGTGTTAAATCTAAAGGAGTAAATCGATCAAGTCTATAAACAATGTCAAATGGTGGAAATTTAGTAGTAGCATGAACACTCCAATTATATGTAAACTCATTGAATGGTAAACAATACTCCCACAAATGTTCATGAAGCACATCTAAAGTCTTCCTCGAACCAAAATGACCACTCCAATATGCAAACTCAATGAATGGCAAACGATACTCCCGGAAACGTCCATGTAACAATTCAATGAATGGCAAATGATACTCCCACAAACGTTCAAGAAACAAACCTAAATCTTTCCTTGCACCAAGGTCACCCAACAAACCAGCATGTCTATCACACCCAAGCAACTTACGCAAAAAACTAGTAGGCACACAAAATCTATTCCCTCTAAACAAGTACCAATCTAGTTTATCGAACTTACCGAACGATGCTTTCTCACTTGTTCCATACACACTAGCAAAGTCATCATCATTAGCATGCAATTCCATATCATATTCAAGTCCCAATAATCTTGCATCTAAAATGAAAACAAGAACATACTTTCCTGCTAAAGCATCAATCACAAAATTTTCCTTACCTTGTGTGTATTTGAATACACGAGGAAAAGTCTCAATACAGTCATCCCACTTAGCATGCATTCTACTCAACAACTTACCTTGTCGCTTTAAGTGTGTCAGGAACTCATGTTCTTCAAATAAAGGTCGGTTAGGAATTGTCGCACCTGGCACAAGATCAACGTAGTGCTCTATCTCCCTAATAGGTGACAATCCCCTAAACACACCTCTAGGAATCACGACCTCATATCCCTGCAACAAAAAAACAACAACACTAGGCAAATAGTTGTTAAATTCGTTAGCATAAAAGCTGGCCTTAGCATAAAAACTCACTTTTGTCTTTTTATTTCTCTCTACAATCTCTCTTTCTTTTTCCTCTTGTGTCTCCACTCTTTTTTCTTGACTCTCAACCACCTCTCTATTTTCTTTTTTTCTCTCTCTTTCTTTTGATGTTTTGGCCTCATTCTCTTTTTTCCTCTCACTCTCTTTGTTCTTTTCACTCTCTGTTTTTCTTTCACTCTCCTCTTTTTTTGAACTCTTGGCCTCACAATTGTTTTTCAACTCATTCTCTCTTTTTCTTGAGGTTTCAGCCTCACCCAAATCTTTTCCCTTTGATGGTTCGCTCTTCCCCTTTGCTACAACTTGATCATTTTTGTCCCACTTTGGTTTCCAAGGAGTACTAGAAACTGATGTATACCTTGATGTACCCTTTCCTTTTAGCCTTCTCTCCACCGTCGTAGCCATGTGCACCATGTCCTCTACCTCCTCATAATGTTGCAACTGAACTACATTGGCTATCTCCCTATTCAACCCCCTCAAAAATCTTTTCATTATGGCCACCCGATCCTCCACTACATTAGCCCGAATCATAGCCACCTCCATCTCCTTATGGTAGTCCTCTACACTCCTAGACCCCTGTATAAGATTTTGTAATTTTTTGTAGAGGTCTCTATAGTTGTGGCTAGGTACAAATCTCCGCCTCATGATAGCTTTCAACTCTCTCCATGTTTCAACTGGCCTCTCAAAATTCCTCCTCCTATTGAATACTAATTGATCCCACCAAAAAATCGCATAATCAGTGAACTCAATTACAGCCAACTTCATCTTTTTCTCCTCAGAGTAATTATGACAATCAAACACCAACTCTATTCTTTTCTCCCACTCTAAATAAACTTCAGGGTCAGTTCTACCTTGGAATGATGGTATTTTCATTTTGATGCTTCCAAGGTTTTTATCTACTCTATCTCGACCCCCTGAGTTTGCCCTAAGGCCTCTTCCATGCCTAACTCTTCTATGTCTACCCAATCAAACTTCAGATGTTAGCACTTCCTCATCCTCACCATACTCTCCATTCTCATACCCATTCTTAATATTAGGCTCATGTCGCCTCCTATCTTTCTCTGCTTGCAGATTTCTAACCATTGCTTCTTGATTATCCATGTTATTCCTCACTTCACCTAACACCAAGTTCAACCGCTCAAACTCATGTTGCATGGCATGCAACACAAAGGATGAGTTATCTACTCGCCCCCTTGGTGATGTGCTACTCCGATGAGACATTACAAGGTGCTGCACAGAAGAATGTTAGTGGTAAAAAAGAAAACCTCACACACTCCCTTACGTGTTTCAACTCGAATAATGACACTCTACTCGTGTTTCACTCTTAATGGCTTTTTGCCGATAATAGTCTCACACTCTCTCTTGCCTTTTACCTCAATAGTTTTTCCACTCAAGTTCTTTCAGAACTAAATGAACTCAATCAAGACAAGGCAACCTTGTTTTATCCCAACTAGTAATTAGATTCAGGAAACAAGAACAAGAGAAACATGAAGGAATAAAAATGACACGAGAATCAATGAAGTTATACGAATGAAAGAGTAGCAATAAGACAAGATACCAACTTGAGTGATGTATGCAGCAGCCCCCTTGATGATAAGGTTCAATCAACAAATTTCTTTCTTTCTCATTGTTGTAACTATGTAGCAACTTTGAATATGCTACCTTCTCTTCTCTTCAACTTCTTCTTTTTTTTTTTTTTTGAATTTTCTTTTCTTTTCTTTTCTTTTCTTTTCCTTTCCTTTCTTTTCTTTTCTTTTCTTTTCCTTTTTTCTTTTCTTTTCTTTTCTTTTCTTTTCTCTAATTCATCCACAAACAGCAATATTCAATTGTGAAAACCAACCAATTGAATTCAAACACACAAACATGGACAATGAAATAGAAAAGAATCAATGGAACGACACTCCAAGCAATTGACAAACTTAGAGATGCAGGAAACCCTAGAATTAAATATGCAAGAAATAAAAGATAGAATAAGACCTGATTGGAAACCTTGCTCTGAATACCAAATGATATGAACCCGCGGGAAAGGAATCCCTTGAACCCACAGTCAATTTGAAAATACCCCAAGAAAGCCAAAATCAAGTCAATGGATGGAGAACCTAGACCTGATGAGAACTCGTTTCAAGAACCTAGATTATATTAAAATCTAGACCCATTGAAGAACCTGTCTCAAGAACCCAGATTACAAAGAAGGAACGCCACAAATGTTGTGATTTACCTTTGATAAGTTAAAAAATTCAATTAAGAACAAGATGAGTAATACTCAACTCATAATGAATAAATTCATCAAATTTCATAAACTGATTAAAATGAGGTTATAAAGAGTATTTAAACCAAAATCTAATTAAAACCTTAGCCAAAATAAATCCTCATCTTCCAAAAATGCCCCTAAGTGAACAGTGTCACGGCTACTGTATTACGCTACAGTAACCCTAACCTTAGTGATATGAACTCCACCAACAATTGTGATGAAACCCGATAACAATGATGGCTTGGAACCCCAAGATCGTATTGACAAGATTTGTTGAGCCTTGACCAGTCACCCAACTAGATGAAAACCAAGACTACGAAGGATTGAAAACGCCACACCCAGAAATCAGAATCAATGTGATAAGTTTGGAGCTTGAACGCCACAAGATTAACTTGATAAGTTCAAGGGGTTCTTTGAAGAACCAAGAGGAACACAAGACCTCACAAAGACAAATAAGCTTCTGAAATTTCAAATCTGATATTAAAACTCAAAATAACCCCTTTATATACTTGGAACAACCCTCCAAGAATAGGAAAAGTCATAACTACAGCTTTAAAAGCAACACAAATATTAACATAACAAGTCCCACGAATTTTAGGCCTCTTGGACTTCTAGAGGCAGCCAGAAATGACTAAATGACTAAAATCAATGTATTTCACCTACCCAGGCAAGACCAAGTTCATTCACCTATTTAATATTCTTGAAACTTAACAAATTCACGTCCTTTAATGGTCAGACCATTCATCATATTTCTATGTGCTAATTAGCCTCTTCAATTGCCTTGATGACATGGACTAAGTCTTGAATATTATTTGAGCCCATCTTGGTCTTTTTAGAATCAGCCCAATTCTCTTGGATTAGCCCATTTAGTGCTTCCTTGAATCGTTTGGCTCTAAGTCTTGTAATTGGGCCACTTGGAAGTGACAAAGGGTCTTTTGCAAATTCAGCTCCATTCCCACTTGTATGATCAGCATGTCCAGCTCCTTGGTTTGCTTCACTTAGTTCCATAAAATAATAACTTTTCCAACATGCCCTTACATAGGCCCCCTTAAGTGCTTCCCATAATAAACTCAATTATTCTAAACTAATAAAATAAGTCCTTTAAATGAATTAAATAAATTGAAAGCCTTCAAGTGCCCAAATCCTTTAAGTCATGTTGTTGTCATTTCCATAGCTTATCAAATGAATTAAAATTGAATCTTCATCATTTAAGCCGTTGAACTTGTATTTGACCCATCTGAAACATGCAACATATCTTTAACACTAGGCTCACCTTGATTCCTATCATTCCCCCTCTCCTCAAAAGGATTCGACCTCAAATCTCCACCTAGATCAAAGGAAAAAATGTTAGTAACACTATCATTAATTTCATATGCATTATCATTAATTCGGCCTCACTATTTGTTTTTTTCTCAATCTCACATTCACTCTTTCTTTTTAGCTCAATCTCAATTTCACTCTTGCTTTTTAGCTCAATCTCCTTTTTACTTTTTCTTTTTTGATCTCTCATTTTCACTCTTTCTTTCTTGAGCAACTTCACTTTTCAGTTTCAATTGGTCTCCATGGACTTGTGTTGGAATTAAAGGAGCAAGTTTGATTGTTTTTCCATCCTTTTCAAAACTGTACATGTTCCTTAACCCATCATGGATCACCTTCCTATCAAACTGCCACGGTTTCCCCAACAAAATATGGCTAGCATGCATAGGCACTACGTCACAAAACACCATATCCTGGTATTTTCCAATTCAAAAAGAAACTAGCACTTGCTTATTTACCCTAACCTCCCCACAATCACTCAACCACTGTAACATGTATATGGTCTAGGGTGTTTCAAGGTAGGTAAATTCAATTTCTCAACTAAAGTGGTGCTAGCCAAATTAATACAACTCGTCAAATCAATGATGATACTACATACCTTGTTGTTGATGTGGCATCTAGTATGAAAAATGTTTTCTCTCTGCTGCTCTCTATCATCCATCTTAATTTGTGTATTGAGTGCACGCCTAGTAGTAACAAGAGAATCACCATACTCTTCTTTCTCATACCCATTTTTCAACAATAGACTCACGTCACCTCCAATCTGTCCCACCTTGCAGTTTTATAATCGCTGCTTCTTGATGATCCATCCTATCACTCACTTCACCCAACACAAAGTTTAACTGTTCAAATTGTTGTTGCATGACTTGCAACACAAAGGATGAGTTATCTGTTCTCCCCCTTGGTGATGAGCTACTCTGATGAGACATTATAAGGTGCTGTATAAAAGAATGTTAGAGGTAAAAGAGAAAACCTCACACACTCACTTACGTGTTTACACTCGAATAATGGCACTCCACTCGTGTTTCACTCTTAATTGGCTTTTTTCCGATAATAGTCTCACACTCTCTTGCCTTTTACCTCAAGAGTTTTCCCACTCAAGTTCTTTCAGAACTAATTGAACTCAATGAAGACAAGGCAACCTTGTTTTATCCCAACTAATAATTAGGTACAAGAAACAAGAATAAGAGAAACACAGAATGAATAAAAATGACCCAAGAATCAAAGAAGTTATACGAATGAAAGAGTAACAATAAGACAAGATACCAACTTTATTGATGTATGCAGCCCCTTTGATGATAAGGTCCAATCAACAAATTTCTTTCTTTCTCTTTTTTTGTAACTATGTAGCAACCGTTAAATATGCTACGTTTTCTTTTCCCCTTCTTTTCTTTTCCTTTCTTTTCTTTTCTTTTCTTTTCTTTTCTCTTCTTTTCTCATCTTTTCTCTAATTCAATCACAAATAGCAGTATCCAATTGTGAAAATCAAACAAATGAATGCAAGCACACAAGAATTGACAATGAAGTAGAAGAGAATCAATGGAACGGCACTCCAAGCAACTGATAAACTTAGAGATGCAACAAACCCTAGAATTTTGAAAGCCTAGGTGATACAAATTTCAGCCAAACCTAAAATCCTAAGAATTTCGGCAGCCTACTTTTTGTTTCTATTTTTTTTTTTTTTTTGCAACCCTAGAACAATGGAGCCCTAGAATTAAATTTAAAAATATAAGAATTAGGCTTCGTTTGGTTCTTTAACTCCTCTCAATTCATTTCAACTCATCATTATAACTTTTTCAAATCTCAACACAAAATATAATAAAAAATTTAATTTTTTCAAATCTTAAAATAATAATAATATTAAAAAATAATATTGTAACAATATTTTATCATCTTAACTCAACTCAACTCAACTCACTTCAACATCCAAACACAAGCTTAAAAGATAGAATCAGACCTGATTGGAAACCTTGCTCTGAATACCAAATGATATGAATCCGCGAGAATGGAATCCCTTGAACCCACAATCAATTTGAAAACTCCCCAAGAAAGCCAAAATCAAGTCAACGGATGGAGAACCTAGACCCGATGAGAACTCGTTTCAAGAACCTAGATTATATTAAAATCTAGACCCGTTGAAGAACCTGTCTCAAGAACCCAGATTACAAAGGAGGAACGCCACAAAGGTTGTGATTTACCTTCGATAAGTTCAAAACTTCAATTAAGAATAAGAGGAGATAAATTCATCAAATTTCATAAATTCATCAAATTTCATAAACTGATTAAAATGAGGCTACAAAGAGTATTTGAACCAAAACCTAATTAAAACCCTAGCCAAAATAAATCCCCATCTTCCAAAAATGCCCCTGAGTGAACAGTGCCGCGGCTACAGTATGATGCTACAGTAACCCTAACCCTAGTTCCATAAAATAATAACTTTCCCAACATGCCCTTGCATATGCCCCCTTAAGTGCTTCCCATAATAAACCCAATTATTCTAAACTAATAAAATAAGTCCTTTAAATGAATTAAATAAATTGAAAGCCTTCATGTGCCCAAAGCCTTTAAGTCATGTTGTTGCCCTTTCCATAGTTTATCAAATGAATCAAAACTGAATCTTCATCATTTAAGACGTTGAACTTGTATTTGGCCCATTTGGAACTTGCAAACATATCTTTAAGACTAGGCTCACCTTGGTTCCCATCAGTTTCATTTTAAGAACAATACACACTGGTCAATACATTTTGTTCATAGAGAGAAAAACATGGTTGCTCATACCTTAGCAAAAAAAGCTTTGTTTATAGAAGGAAAGAAAGTATGGTTAGAGGACTTCCCAGAATTCATTGTTGGATGCCTTAATAGAGACATCAATTGTTTTACTTGATTTATTAATGAAATACATAGGTTTATTGAAAAAAAAAAGGGGTTTTAGTATGGGTTTAGAGTACAATTCGAAATTGAAAATTTATATATATACTGAATTATGTAAGGATCGATATATTAATATAATGTATTAATTAGTTTGATTATATTGGCAAGCCATGCATGTACTTTGGCAAAATAAATGGAAAAAATGGATATTTATTACATATTAATTACTCGAGTACATATAAAAAAAAAAAAAAAAATTGATTGGGGCTCCCTCATGGATGTTACTAATCAAGGCCTCCTAACAAAAGAAAATTCAATATTTTTTAAGAACTTTGTTGTTCTATTATCAATAGGTGTGTATAACATATTATTTAAATAATAAGATTTGATTATTAAAGTTTTAATTTTAATTTTTTTTAAATCAAATTATATCATATAAGTATTTTATTAAGTATGTTCTAAATTCTAACAGTAGAGATTTTTTTTTAAGCAAATCATAAAAATCCGTATTGTTTGACCTTGAAGTTTGAAAGCCTCTGTTAGCCGAATGGACCATACTTGGACCTTGATCACCAAGCCGAAAACCAATTTTACGGCCCATAAGATTGGACTAACGGGTCTAGAAAACTTTATACGAGATCCAAATATTGGATCGGTCGGCCCCACGCGAAGATGATATTTATCGCTCAAAAGACTCTATATATAGATTACTATATAAATCACAATTCTAAATAATTAGATATGAAATTAATAATGATATAGTAATACTAATACTATTAGTAATTTTGTATTAGTATACTAATACTGTCACTATAGTCTATCAATAATATAGTTATAATAAATTAAACTCACTATAACAAATACTAATATATAGTTATTCTAATCACTATAACTAATATTAATATTTATTCTAATACTAATAGTCTAATATAGAATATAGTTATACTAAATCAGTGAATCATTATAACTAATACTAATATATAACTATACTAATAGTCTACTATTTATACTATTATATAGTTATACTAATCACTATAACTAATATTAATATACAGCTATACCAATACTAATACTATTAGTCTATTATATAGTCTAATATAGGTTATATAGCTATAACTAATACTAATATTTATATTAATACTAATACTCTAGTCTCTAATATAGTTATATTAAATCACTGATTCACTATAACTAATATTACTAATATATAGCTATACTAATAGTCTAATCCTAATACTATTATAATTTATATAGTTATATTAATCATTATAACTAAATCACCATAAGCCTATAATTATATTTAGTTAGTATCAATGTATTATTATATTCTTTAATATATAACTATAATATATAGTACTACTATATATTAATATATTAACATATTATAAGAGTTATAGACTTATAGTATAAATGATAATATATGTATAAATTTATAATAGTATTACTATAGTTAACTTAATATGTTACTATTAAATCACTATAACTATATAGTAATAATAGTATTACTATTATTTAATATAGCATTATCAATTTATCATTAACATATAGTAATACTACTAGTATAGTTATTAGTTATGTTCTTATAGTACAAGTGTAGTAATAGTTAGTACCAAATAAGTTAATAACAATTACTATATACTAATAGACTCATAGTATTAGTGTATTACTATATATGTTAATATATCACAATATTACATAAGTATTAAACAAAATGCCCAGCAGGCCTAAAAAGCCCAACAGGCAAAAACCCACCCCAACGGGCCAAAAAGCCCAAAAATAGACTGAAGCCCAGTTGTCCAAGATGCCAAAACGGTATCGTTTTACCGAAAAAGCCTCCTTAGGCTCCTTTTCGGGCTTGGAGAAACGACGTCGTTCCATTCGAATCACACCCTTGGTCCCTAAGGTTTTCTTTCGTCGATCCCTTCAGTTCCTTCACTTTCAAAACTTCTCCTAAGAAGCCGCAACCCCTCTCAGTGTCGACCCTTTCAGCCCTTCGGCCCCTTTCATTAGCAGCCACACCCTCCCTTACATAGCCCCTCACGCAACCCTCCCATCTCTCACGCAGTCGGTAGCCCCCTCTCTCACATCTCTGTCTTCGACTTCAACGGTATTTTTTTGTCCATTATTTGATTTGATTTCACTTATTTAAGTTATTTGAAATTACTTTGAAACCTGATATGAATCATATGGACCTATGGTATTGATGGTATTTGTGACGTCCTCACTAATCATACCCGCCATGGGGACAGTGATTGTGGGGTCGGGACATACAACACATAAATCCCTAACATTTTCAAAGGAAATTTCCTAAAGATTCTCAACTCAAGTAACGGTCTTTTAGAGAGTAATCAGATCTGCAAAATGGAAACAAGGAAAGTGCCCTTAGAATCCAACTAAATAGGGAACTATTAGCTTAGCCCAAGCCGAATCTCATTAATGAGCTTTCTTCCAAACCTTCCACTATCCCTTACTCACTTTATAGCCTTCAAGCAAAGATGAAATCTGTAGATCTTCACCGCGAAATGACACATAATTATGGTTTGAAATTATGGAAGAAGAAGAAGGAATCAAAGAAAGTCAAGGGGACAGCCAAATGGAGCTCATTGGCTTCAACACCTCACTCCTTCATCTTTAAGCTCTGGTTGGGATGGAAGGGAGACTTTGTTATGATGTATCACAATTTTTCCACTCTGTTGTGACATCCCCAAACTCCGGTTGGGATGAAACGGAGACTTGGTGTATCGGAATATGCAATATATGGTCACATACCCCATTCATTAATTTTTTATAATAACGGACCAAATTACATTCATAAAAGAGGATATACAAAGTTGACTAACAAAAAGTCAATTACAAACGTTAATAGGTTTCCAGTACACTTCCGTGACTGACATGGTCTAGTCCAGATCTCTAAAGACCTAAGTTTAAAAGATAGTACAACCCTGTTCACAATAGAGTTACCAGTAATCGGACGACAAAATCCCATACCTCGGCTAAGGGGAGAGTAGGGTGCACCAACCCCACCATAAGCATTGCCTAAGCGGAGGGGTGACCTGATGGGAACCAAGGTGGGTCTAGTCTTAAAGATATGTTACAAGTTCCAGATGGGGCAAATACAAGTTCAAGGGCTTAAACGATGAAGATTATGCTTTGATTCATTTCATAAGCTATGGAAATGGCAACAACATAACTTATAGGCTTTGGACACTTGAAGACTTTCAACTTATTTAATTAATTTCGAGGACCGATTTTATTTGCTTAGAATAATTGGGTTTATACCTATGTAAGGGCATGTTGGGAAAGTTATTATTTTATTGAACTAGGGTTAGTGTTACTGTAGCCAAGTCACTGTAGCCGCGGCACTATTCATCCCGGGGCACTTTTGGAAGATGGGGGTTTATTTTGGCTAGGGTTTCAATAGGTTTTGTTTTAAATACTCTATGTAGCCTCATTCTAATTAGTTTATGAAGTTTATGAAATTTGATGAATTTATTCATTGTGAGTTGAGTTTTACTCCTCTTGTTCTTAATTGAACTTTTGAACTTATCAAAGGTAAATCACAACCTTTGTGGCGCTCCTCCTTTGTAATCTGGGTTCTTGATACGGGTTCTTCAACGGGTCTAGATTTTAATATAATCTAGGTTCTTGAAACGAGTTCTCATCGGGTCTAGGTTCTCCATCTATTGACTTGATTTTGGCTTTCCTGGGGTGTTTTCAAATTGATTGTGGGTTCAAGGGAATTCATTCCCGCGGGTTCATATCATTTGGTATTCAGAGCAAGGTTTCCAATCAGGTCTGATTCTATCTTTTATTTCTAGCATATTTAATTCTAGGGCTTCATTGTTCTAGGATTGATTACAAAAAAAAAAAAAAAAGTGGTGGCTAGCAGATTTCTTTACTATGTTGGGGTTGCTGAAATTCATTGTTCTAGGGTTTGTGTTAGCTGAAATCTCTTGTTCTAGGGGTTGTCGTATATCACTTGCCCTAGGATTTTTGAGTTATTGTTAAGGTTTTTTCTACTGCTTATTCTTGGTTGTGATCAAATCAGTTGGTGAAAAGAAAAGAAAAGAAAAGAAAGGAAAGGAAAAGAAAAGAAAGGAAAAGAAAAGAGAAGAAAAAGAAAAGAAAAGAAAGGAAAAGGAAAAAAAAAATCGTGAAAAAAAAAAAAAGAAAAAAAAATTTGAGATTTTTTTTCTTGAGCCTTATCATCAAAGGGGGTGATTCTAGTTGGTATCTTGTCTTATTGTTACTGTTTCATTCGTGTAATTTTCTTCATTCACGTGCCATTTTTTTTTTCATTCATTCCGTGTTTCTTTTGTTCTTGTTTTTTGGACCTAATTACTAGTTGGGATAAAACAAGGTTGCTTTGTCTTGATTGAGTCAATTAATTCTTAAAGAACTTGAGTGAGAAAACTCTTGAGATAAAAGGCAAAGAGAGTGTGAGACTATTATCGAAAAAAGCCAATTAAGAGTGAAACACGAGTGGAGTGTCATTATTCTTGAGTGTAAACACGTGAGGGAGTGTGTGAGGTTTACTTTTTTTTTTGCCACTAACATTCTCTTGTGTAGCGCCTGATAATGTCTCATCGGAGTAGCGCATCATCAAGGGGGAGAGCAGATAACTCATCCTTTGTGTTGCAAGCCATGCAACAACAGTTTGAGCGGTTGAACTTGGTGTTGGGTGAAGTGAGGGATAGTATGGATAATCAAGAAGCAATTATTAGAAATTTGCAAGGTGAGAGAGATAGGAGGCGACGTGAGTCTAGAATTGGGAATGGGTATAAGAATGGAGAGTTTGGTGAGGATGAGGAAGGCTTAACATCTGAAGTTGGATTGGGTGGACATAGAGGAGTTAGGCATGGAAGAGGCCTTAGGGCAAACTCAGGAGGTAGAGATAGAGTAGATAAGAACCTTGGGAGCATCACAATGAAAATACCATCATTCCAAGGCAGAACTGACCCTGAAGTTTATTTAGAGTGGGAGAAAAGAATAGAGTTGGTGTTTGATTGTCATAATTACTCTGAGGAGAAGAAGGTGAAGTTGGCTGTAATTGAGTTCACTGATTATGCGACTATTTGGTGGGATCAATTAGTGACCAATAGGAGGAGGAATCTTAAGAGACCTGTAGAAACATGGAGACAGTTGAAAGCTATCATGTGGCGGAGATTTATACCTAGCCACTACTATAGAGACCTCTACAAAAAATTAGAAAATCTTATACAGGGGTCTAGGAGTGTAGAGGACTACCATAAGGAGATGGAGGTGGCTATTATTCGGGCTAATGTAGTGGAGGATCGGGAGGCCACGATGACAAGATTTTTGAGGGGGTTTAATAGGAAGATAGCCAATATAGTTGAGTTGCAACATTATGAGGAGGTAGAGGACATGGTGCACATGGCTACGACGGTGGAGAGAAGGCTAAAAGGAAAGGGTACATCAAGGTATACTTCGGTTTCTAGTACTCCTTGGAAACCAAAGTGGGACAAAAATGATCAAGTTGTAGCAAAGGGAAGACCGAACCATCAAAGGGAAAAGATTTGGGTGAGGCTGAAACCTCAAGAAAAAGAGAGAATGAGTTGAAAAACAATTGTGAGGCCAAGAGTTCAAAAAAAGAGGAGAGTGAAAGAAAAACAGAGAGTGAAAAGAACAAAGAGAGTGAGAGGAAAAAAGAGAATGAGGCCGAAACATCAAAAGAAAGAGAGAGAGAAAAAGAAAATAGAGAGGTGGTTGAGAGTTAAGAAAAAAGAGTGGAGACACAAGAGGAAAAATAAAGAGAGATTGTAGAGAGAAATAAAAAGACAAAAGTGAGTTTTTATGCTAAGGCCAGCTTTTATGCTAACGAATTTAACGACTATTTGCCTAGTGTTGTTGTTGCTTTGTTGCAGGGATATGAGGTCGTGATTCCTAGAGGTGTGTTTAGGGGATTGTCACCTATTAGGGAGATAGAGCACTACGTTGATCTTGTGCCAGGTGCGACAATTCCTAACCGACCTTTATTTGAAGAACATGAGTTCCTGACACACTTAAAGCGACAAGGTAAGTTGTTGAGTAGAATGCATGCTAAGTGGGAGGACTGTATTGAGACTTTTTCTCGTGTATTCAAATACACACAAGGTAAGGAAAATTTTGTGATTGATGCTTTAGCAGGAAAGTATGTTCTTGTTTTCATTTTAGATGCAAGATTATTGGGACTTGAATATGATATGGAATTGCATGCTAATGATGATGACTTTGCTAGTGTGTATGGAACAAGTGAGAAAGCATCGTTCGGTAAGTTCGATAAACTAGATTGGTACTTGTTTAGAGGGAATAGATTTTGTGTGCCTACTAGTTTTTTGCGTAAGTTGCTTGGGTGTGATAGACATGCTGGTTTGTTGGGTGACCTTGGTGTAAGGAAAGATTTAGGTTTGTTTCTTGAACGTTTGTGGGAGTATCATTTGCCATTCATTGAATTGTTACATGGACGTTTCCGGGAGTATCATTTGCCATTCATTGAGTTTGCATATTGGAGTGGTCATTTTGGTTCGAGGAAGACTTTAGATGTGCTTCATGAACATTTGTGGGAGTATTGTTTACCATTCATTGAGTTTACATATAATTGGAGTGTTCATGCTACTACTAAATTTTCACCATTTGAAATTGTTTATAGACTTGATCGATTTACTCCTTTAGATTTAACACCTTTACTTGTTGATGACAGGAGTGGCTTGGATGGTCTTTTCCAAACTCTTGAACAAATTAATGAAAATGCAAGTCTAATGGATTTTTCAGGTAACTATCTTGTTTTCACTATTTTCAATGTTACTAACCATTTTCCCTTTGATCCAGGTGGAGATTCGAGGTCGAATCCTTTTGAGGAGAGGGGGAATGATGGGAACCAAGGTGGGCCTAGTCTTAAAGATATGTTGCAAGTTCCAGATGGGCCAAATACAAGTTCAAGGGCTTAAACGATGAAGATTATGCTTTGATTCATTTCATAAGCTATGGAAAGGGCAACAACATAACTTATAGGCTTTGGACACTTGAAGGCTTTCAACTTATTTAATTAATTTCAATGACCGATTTTATTTGCTTAGAATAATTGGGTTTATACCTATGTAAGGGCATGTTGGGAAAGTTATTATTTTATTGAACTAGGGTTAGTGTTACTGTAGCCAAGTCACTGTAGCGCGGCACTGTAGCCGCAGCACTATTCATCCAGGGGCACTTTTGGAAGATGGGGGTTTATTTTGGCTAGAGTTTCAATAGGTTTTGCTTTAAATACTCTATGTAGCCTCATTCTAATTAGTTTATGAAGTTTATGAAATTTGATGAATTTATTCATTGTGAGTTGAGTTTTACTCCTCTTGTTCTTAATTGAACTTTTGAACTTATCAAAGGTAAATCACAACCTTTGTGGTGTTCCTCCTTTGTAATCTGGGTTCTTGAGACGGGTTTTTCAACGGGTCTAGATTTTAATATAATCTAGGTTCTTGAAATGAGTTCTCATCGGGTCTAGGTTCTCCATCTATTGACTTGATTTTGGCTTTCCTGGGGTGTTTTCAAATTGATTGTGGGTTCAAAGGAATTCATTCCCGCTGGTTCATATCAATCGGAGTGGTCATTTTGGTGTAAGGAAAACTTTATGTGTGTTTCATGAACATTTGTGGAAGTATTATTTGCCATACATTGACTTGTTGCATGAACGTTTACGGGAGTATCACTAGCCTTTTATTGAGTTTGCATATAATTAGAGTGATCATTTTGGTGTGAGGAGGTTGTGTTTCATGAACATTTGTGCGAATATTGTTTGCTATTCATTGAGTTTACATATAATTGGAGTATTCATGCTACTACTAAATTTTCACCTTCTGAAATTATTTATAGACTTAATCCATTTACTCCTTTAGATTTAACGCATTTACCTGTTGATGACAGGAGTAGCTTGGATAGATTTTTTTAAATTCTTGAACAAATTAATGATAATGCATCTCAAATAGACCTTCCAGGTAAGTATCATGTTTCTCCTATTTTCAATTTTACTAACTTTTTTCTCTTTGATCCAGGTGGAGATTTGAGGTCGAATCCTTTTAGGGAGAGGGAAAATGATGGGAATCAAAGTGGGTCTAGACTTAAAGATCATTTGCATATTTCAGAGGGGCTAATTACAAGATCAAGAGCTAAAAAGATTAAGGAAGCAATGCAAGGATTAGTGCAATCCACTTGGGACGAGTCTAAGTTAGGGCCTATTATTATGATTGATTGAAGGCCTTGGACTTGTTTATTTCATTAAAGGGGCTTATTTTATTATTTATAAGAATTAGTCTACAGTAATTGGATTTGAAGATGCTTGACTCACATATGTTTTATTTCTTATGAATTATGATTTTTGGGAAGGCCTTGTATTTGGCCAATGTCTTATTTCGAAAGTTACTTTTTAGGAACTAGGGTTTAAAGAGGTTCTGTAGCGAGTTACTGTAGCCGCGGTACTGTAGATGCGGCACTATTCACTCAGGGGCATTTTTGGAAGATGGGGATTTATTTTGGCTAGGGTTTGATTAGGTTTTGCTTTAAATACTCTTTGTAGCCTCATTTTAATTAATTTATGAAATTTGATGAATTTATTCATTGTGAGTTGAGTTTATCTCCTATTGTTCTCAATTGAACTTTTGAACTTATCCAAGACAAATCCTAACTTTTGTAGCATTCCTCCTTGTAATGTGTGTTCTTGAGACGGGTTATTCAACGGGTCTAGATTTTAATATAATCTAGGTTCTTGAAACGAGTTCTCATCGGGTCTAGATTCTCCATCCATTGACTTGATTTTGGCTTTCTTGGGTGAGTTTTCAAATTGATTATGGGTTCAAGGGATTCTATTCCCACGGGTTCATATCATTTGAGATTGCACATTTCATTCCATGCCATAAAACAGATGATGCCACACATATAGTTGACTTGTTTTTCATGGCGATAGTACGACTCCATGGTGTACGTAAGAGTATTATTTCTGATAGGGATGCTAAATTTCTTAGCTACTTTTGGAAGGTGTTGTAGGGAAAATTGGGTACTAAGCTCTGACTTTAATTCAGCTTTTACGCACTGTTGTTCATAAGAATTTAAAAACTTAGGAGGATTTTTTGTCATTTATAGAGTTTGCATATAATAGGACCATGCATGCTACTACTACATTTTCACCTTTTGAACTTGTTTATAGACTTAATCAATTTACTCCTTTAGATTTAATGTCTTCACCTGTTGATGACAGGAGTAGCTTGGATGAACTTTTATTCCTTGAACCCACAATCAATTTAAAACTCAAGTCAAAATAATGTCCACCTTCATAGCCATGTATACCATGTCCTCTATCTCCACATAATATTGCAACTCAACTACATTGGCTATCTCCCTATTCAACCCACTCAAAAATCTAGCCATCGTGGCCTCCCGATTCTCCACTACATTAGCCTGAATCATAGCCATCTCCATCTTCTTATGGTAATCATCTACACTCCTAGACGCCTGTGTAAGATTTTGTAGTTTTTTGTAGAGGTCTCTATAGTAGTGGCTATGTACAAATTTCTGCCTCATGATAGTTTTCAACTCTCTCCAAGTTTCTACAGGCCACTCAAGATTCTTCCTCCTGCTGGTCACTAATTGATCCCACCATATACTCGCCAATTTCACATTCTTCTCCTCAGAGTAATTATGACAATCAAACACCAACTCTATTCTTTTCTCTCATTCTAAATAAGTTTCAGGGTCAGTTCCTCCTTGGAAGGATGGTATTTTTATTTTGATGCTCCCAAGGTTCTTATCTACTCCATCTCGACCCCCTGGCTTTGCCCTAAGTCTTCTTCCACGCGTAACTCCTCTATGTCTACCCAATCCAACTTCAGATGTTAGGTCTTCCTCATCCTCACCATACTTTGCATCATTCCCATACCCATTCTTAATACTAGGCTCACGTCGCCTCCTATCTCTCACACCTTGCAGATTTCTAATCACTGCTTCTTGATGATCCATAATATCCCTCAATTCACCCAACACCAAGTTCAACCGCTCAAACTGTTGTTGCATGACTTGCAACACAAATGATGAGTTATCTGCCATCCCCTTTGGTGAAGAGCCACTCCGATGAGACATTGTAAAATGTTGCACAAAAGAATGTTAGTGGAAAACCTCACACACTCCCTTATGTGTTTACACTCGAATAATGACACTTCACTCGTGTTTCACTCTTAATTGGCTTTTTCTTGATAATAGTCTCTCACACTCTCTTGCCTTTTACCTCAAAAGTTTTCACGCTCAAGTTCTTTAAGAACTAGTTGAACTAAATCAAGACAATATAACCTTGTATTATTCCAACTAGTAATATAGATCCAAGAAACAAGAAATGAATAAAATGACACGAGACTCAAGAAATTTATATGATGGAAAAAGTAATTATAAAAAAAGACACCAACTAGAAAGATGTATTCAACATCTTTGATGATAAAGGTCAATCAACAAATGTGTTTCTCTCTCTTTGTTGTAACTATGCTACAACCTTTGAATATGCTACATTTTCTTCTTCTTTTTTTTTCTTTTATTCTTTTTGTTTCCATTCTTTTCCTTTCTTTTCTTTTCTTTTTTCTTCTCTAATTCAATCACAAACAGCAATACTCAATTGTGAAAATCAAGCAATTGAATTCAAGCATACAATAATTGACAACGAAATAGAATATAATCAATGGAACAGGACTCCAAGAAATTGACAAACTTAGAGATGCATTAAACCCTAGAATTTTGAAACCCTAGGTGATGCAAATTTTAGCCAAACCCAAAATCTTAAGAATTTCAGCTGCCTACTTTTTGTTTCTGCATTTTTTTTTTTTTGCAACCCTAGAATAATGTAACCCTAGAATTAAATTTAAGGATGCAAGAAATTAAAAGATAGAATCAGACCTGATTGGAAACCTGGCTCTGACACCAAATGATATGAACCCATGGGAATAGAATTCATTGAACCCACAATCAATTTGAAAACTCACCAAAGAAAGCCAAAATCAAGTCAATTGATGGAGAATCTAAACCCAATGAGAACTCGTTTCAAGAACCTAGATTATATTAAAATATAAACTTGTTAAATAACCCGTCTCAAGAACCCAGATTACAAGGAGGAACACCACAAAGGTTGTGATTTGCTTTTGATAAGTTTAAAAGTTCAATCAAGAACAAGACGAGATAAACTCAACTCACAATGAATAAATTAATCAAATTTCATAAACTAATTACAATGAAGCTGCAAAGAGTATTTAAAGCAAAAACTAATCATACCCTAGCCAAAATAAATCCCCATCTTCCAAAACAGCCCCGAGTGAATAGTGCCACATCTACAGTACCGCAGCTACACTACCTCTTTAAACCCTAGTTCCTAAAAATTAACTTTCCAAATAAGCCCTTGGCGAAATACAAGGCCTTCGCGAGAATCCTAGTTCATAAAAAATAATACATATGTGGGCCAAGCATCCTCAAATCCAATTATTCTAGACTAATTCTTATAACTAATAAAATAAGCCCCTTTAATGAAATAAACAAGTCCAAGGCCTTCAATCACGTGATCATAATAATAGGCCCTAATTTATTTGGCTCTTGTTAGACTCGTTCGAAGTGGATTGCACTAATCCTTACATTACTTCCTTAATCTTCTTAGCTCTTGATTTTGTAATTAGCCCCTCTGGAACATGCAAATGATCTTTAAGTTTAGGCTCACTTTGGTTCCCATCATGCTCGAGAGCCACGTGCCAAACGTCTCTGAGATTTTCGTCCCGCGCATGCGGGCTACTTGCCTCACCGTTTGGCGCCGCATTCGGTGGACTTGAAGATCAGCAGCTGGGCAACACCATGGAGGGGCGCATGTGGGTCTATGGACACCGGAGGTTCCAGATATGCAATTCTCCCTTATTTGGCAGGAAAATATAATAAAAAAAACACAAAAAACACTAAAAGGAACACTGTACAGAGGGGGAAAGAGGTGGTAGAGAGGGAGGGAGGGGGAAGGGAGCCGAAGCTCCCACCCCCTCTATCTGGATCTGTAGTGAAGGTTTAGAGAGAAGGGAGAGCGTTTTTTTCCTAGGACATACCCCATTCATTATAGCATATGAAATGTAACCTAGCATGCATCTAGCAGTATGCAATAATCGCAGTGGAAAAATATGTCTTCTAAAAACATTTTGCACCAAAATGAGCTAAACATCTTAACATTTAAATTAAAATTGATAGAGCCTTACTTAATAGAGGTCAAAATAGTATTGCATAAGTTCAAATGTAGGTTGGAGATAATATCTTCTTATTAGAGATAAACTTCAAAGGGAATTCATAAAAGACAATTTAAATCATTTACGTAATGCTCTCCATGGTAACCAGGACCATATTCCAAAACATCACTATCAATTCCAACTTGTGGTCCGGGTCGAGTTCATTCTCAATCATCCATAGCCATGGTGTTCATTAACATCTTGATCGCCAATATCTGATCCTGCTTCAACCTCTACCATTACCATTCCTGAGGGAATGGTAGTTGGGACTGCCATATTGAGATTCATTGGAATCTCAATAAGTTAAACAGCCAACATACACAGAGATAAAATATGCATGACTAATGATAAACATTAGATGCATGTGTGATATGCGAAAAAACTGTATTTGTTTTCCATTCAAGTTCCTCAATATCTTTTAAAAACTTTGATACAACTTTTCTTACAGTCAACACTTCTCACTCATCTTTTTAAAACTTATCATTGCTTGTTATTGAAGCCATCATTATAAATATTTGGTGACATCACAGTTCCCCATTTTGCACTATTAGTACCTGTCAATGACTATAGCACAACATAGGTTATGACTACATCATTAGAGCTGTGCATATATAGCTTTCAATGCATTGATCTTAAATACTTCATAACGTATGCAGCCATCATCATTAGATGCCATATACAACTTTGCTCCAAAATTCTTTAAAAAGAATCCATTCAAAACTCATTCATGTTCTTTGTCAATCTATGAGTTTCCACTTTATTTTTACTCACTTCAGAGTGGACAGAGGAGTATCCACTAGGATATTTGCCTATCATAGCATATGGTTGAGAAAAAAAAATTTCAAGCTTGTGCTCATGAGAAAAATATTTTATGATATGTGCACATGTCATAACATGTAGTATGCTTCATACGAAAAATGATATATTTTTATGTAACATGCTAAACAGTGAAATTTCATGCCTTATGCTAAAGTAACAACACATGTCATGTTTGTAATAATGTAAGAGACCAAATGCTCAATGTATCATGTGACATTTCATGATCAAAATAATATTTATAACATAGATGTGGTGTTTATACAAAAATCATAGATAAATTACTAAAAGTAAGTTAGAAGCTAACTTACGAACTTATTGAGTTCTACAACTCATCACTGCTAAAATAAAATGCATAATAGAGTTATGGAATTCTAGAATTTAATAAACCAAAAATAATATTTGCAAATCTGTCCCTTAACTTTCCCAAATTTCTATTTTGGCCCAAAACTTCTACTATTTGTATTTTGGCCCAAAAGTTTACCAAATTACGAAAATTGCATATATTCCATGTCCTAAGTCCATATATGACCTTAGAATTTCATGAATCAAACATCCACTGTGTGAAATCCAACGTGGCTTGTATATTGCAAATATTCACTATATGTGATTTTTAGCTTATAATCTCCATGAATGCTTATATAACCGAAAGTTTACACGTGACTAAACATTGGAACTGATCATATTAACATGGTAGTAACTTAGAATTAAGTAACATGGGATCATATTAACATTTATGTGATGGACAATACCAAAACAATCACCAAACCGAGTACGTAACATGAAGTATCTAACTTCTTTTTAGCATAAGAACCTTTATAACTCTGAGAACTAGTGTATTATAATTCTTATCATGCTGATAATATGTTTCTAGAGGTTTATAACACATACTTTGGGAAACTAAACCAAGAGTTCATAAGATAAGCTTCATCCAAGTGAAAACCAAAATATGCTAGAGGATCAACCCAAGATATGGATTTATAATCCTAGCATGACATGTTGTTTTTCCTAAATATCAAACTTCAATCAATGCAATAAGACATTAACTAAGCTTATAACATCATTTCAAGACATGTCATGTCTATAATTTTATATCAAAACAAGTTATTCAGCAGGGACTCCAAATCTGAGCCGAAAGTATGCTTCCAAAGATTCACCTCCTTTAGCTCAATCAAAACTCATTTTCATACCATGAATCAAAACCTAACATGTTAATGGAATTCCAACAAAAGAAATATCTAGTAGAGTTATTCACCAATTCATGGCTTTTGGAACTCTCAAAAACCAACTATGATGGGAACCAATGTGGGCATAATCTTAAAGATATGTTGCAAGTTTCAGATGGGCCAAATACAAGTTCAAGGGCTTAAATGATGAAGATTCAGCTTTTATTCATTTGATTTACTATGGAAAGGGCAACAACATGACATAAAAGCTTTGGACACTTGAAGGCTTTCAACTTATTTAATTCATTTAAAGAACTTATTTTATTAGTTTAGAATAATTGATTTTATTATGTGAAGCACTTAAGGGGGCCTATGCAAGGGTATGTTGGGAAATTTATTATTTTATTGAATTAGGGTTAGGGTTATTGTAACCGAGTTACTGTAGTGCCGTACAGTAGCCGTGGCACTGTTCACTCAAGGGTATTTTTAGAAGATGGGGCATTATTTTGGCTAGGGTTTTAATTAGGTTTTAGTTTAAATACACTTTGTTGCCTCATGTTAAGAAGTTTATGAAATTTGATGAATTTATTCATTGTGAGTTGAGTTTTATCTCCCCTTATTCTTAATTGAACTTTTAAACTTATTAAAGGTAAATCACAACCTTTGTGGTGTTCCTCTTTTGTAATCTGGGTTCTTGAGACGGGTTCTTCAACGGGTCAAGATTTTAATACTCAGACTACAACAACATGTTGGGCCAGTCTACAAGGATAGCTACTCAGACTACAACAACCTATTGGGCTAGTCTATAAAGATGGTTCTTTTAAGACCATTACAGTCCATTTTTCTTGTTCCATCTGTGCATTTACAGTTCTTATTGGGGTCACCATAGTCTTTTGGCTATACAGTGCATTTACAGTTCTTACTAGGGTCACTGCAATTCTTTCAGCCTATTATTTACACTGACAATTTTAACTAAGACTACTTAGTACTGATAATTTTCTATTTTATCACTGAAAGAAATGAAGACTAATGTCTAAACATTCAAGCCTAACATTCATTCATAGATAAAATAATCACATATCCACATATTCAATTCACACATACATGTAATCACATTTAATCTAAAATATTAAATAAAAGATCACATTTAATATAATATTATGAAATTAAAAAAAATAGCATGAATATAACCATATATTCACATTTAATCTAAAACATTAAATAAAAGATTACATGTAATGTAACTATATATCTAAGCATATATTAAATCATACAATATTTTTATTTTTTTTTATATAAAAAACACATTTAAAACCCCCACCTAAACCAAAGGAAAGTCACAACCCATTGATGCGCGCTGCCCTTGTTTAACCTGTGGTCTTGGGTTCGAACACAGGGGTGCCACTTTTATCCCCTTCTATTTTATTTTGTGTAAAAAACAATGGGCTCAAACAGATCTAGGCTGCAAAGAATAGGCCTTATATATATATATATATATATATATATATATATATAATATAATGAGAATGGCCTATTCGGCCCAAGCCCAGGTTCTTTTTATTTTTTATTTAAAAAAAATGAGCCAAAGGGCCCAAGCCCAGACCGGATGACAACCCCAAGCACTAGCAAATGCAGCCGCCGATAGAGACCACCCCAAGCAGTCTCAGTTGCTTCCTCCGCGGAAAAACAAAACTCCAAGCCGTTTGGTGGTCATGCCGCACCACCTCATTGGTGGGCGCAGCACCTCGCAGTGGTGCATGCAGCACCACTACGTTGGTGTGCGTAGCATCTCGCGGTGGTGCTGTCCACAAAGCCACTATGTTGGTGCGCTCTGCACTTTGCGATGGTGCTCGCATGGTGGCTCAAGTTGGTTTTTTTTTTTAAAAAGCACCTCTACTGTGCACTTTACGAAACAATTTTCATGGAATTTTCCAAAAAAAAAAAAAGGATAAAAAAAAATGGCACCCAAATTTCATGCATATATGCAAGAAAAATAAATAAATTGGAAACAACTAAAAAACAAGATTTGATACCAATGTAAGAAAGTACAGCAGAAAATGCCTCAAGCATAGCTTACTAAGTTGTTCCACAAGTTTATACAGTTTGGCAAATTTCAAGTGTCTCCTCTTAGAGGTGAAGTGTATTACGTAGTATAGACGAGATTAACACTCAACACATCCACAACTTAAATATTATTTCAAGAGAGAACAAAAAGAGAGAATTTTGTGTTTCAGATGATCCAAAAAACCAATTGAGGGTGGCTATATATAGCCCACCCTACACAAGTTTCACATACAACTTTTTGAAGGGAAATAAAAATATATATCAAGTAATTGGACGGAGCATACGTATTGCATCTATGATTGAGCATTGTATTTGGCTGAAATATTGAAACAAGCTTGAATGCCAAAAGTTAACATTCTGAAGACAGAAAAATTGAACGCCCACGTATAAAGAAGGATGCTTCTGCTTTAATTCTTCTCGCAAAGCACAAATTAGAAGAATTAGATCGTGCAGTGAACTTTCTTGATTTATTATACCTTTTGATCAATTTGCACCCTACATGTATAGGTCCCTATGCCCCCTTTATCATCTAATTTAAACAAAAAAGATACTGTTGTGGGGACCACTCTCAGAAAATCATATGCAGACGAATTTAAATATTTTTAAGGTCCACATAAAGCGAGGACATGCAATATGAGGTGATCACCGTTGCCACTGCTTTGATTATGGCTGTCCGTCCCTGATCTAACTCTAGCTCTTTGTAATTGCATATCCTATTTGATCAGCCAATTAGATAGGATCTTTGTTCGTTCCAATGGTGATTTTGATAAACTAAGAAATTAAAAGAAGACAATTATAAAGCAAAGAGTTCCAACTGAGCTTTATGGCACTAGTACGACAGATAATGGTTTTTCCTGCGAGTGATTTTTTTGTAATTTCTATATATTTGTGCCAGAATAAATTTTTACATGCCACATATTGTCGTAGGCGCTGACTCCTCAGAATTACGTCGCAACATAAAGTGGTTAAAGCTACGAGTATGCATTTCATCGGAATAATAAATAGTAATTATTTGCTATCAAATAGTACTCGTAGGAACTTTAAATTTTTTGTCACCAACTAGTTCCATCACTATTGGATACATATGTCATTGTAAAAAAATTTTATCTGCAAAGTTTTTTTGATGATCTTAATTTTGTGAAAAAAAACCTTTAATTTTAACATATTGTAACTCCTGACAAATAAAATAATTTAATATAATTATTTGTAACAAGAATTGTCTAACAACATGAATTTGGTGACAAATAGTAATTATTTGCTACCAAATATTATTTGCGAGAAAAATTTCTATCTGAAAAACCACTATTTGTTATAATATGGTAACTTGCTAATAAAAGTGATTTGTCTTGAACTAACTGTTCAGAATATTGTAATGTTCTAATGGAAGGTTCAAATCACATGACTTATTTTTTAAAAAGACTAGTCAATGATACAATTATAATCCTATTGGAACTTTATAAAAAGTAAAAACTTCTTATTTTTTAAGTAATGTGAGATCTCATTCACTACCTACTCTTATCCTTATAATATGAGGTACCACAAATTAATATTCTTTTTCAAAGTGAAACAAAAAGTGTCAAGTTAGATTATTAACTAGCAATAATATTAACCCATCTGGAGCCAAATTAATATTAGCCATTTGAGGAATTGGTTAATTAACTAATAATATATATAATATATATACATACTTTGGTCAGGATTGCCACTACCCGAATTCGGAGTCGCTGTTGGATTTTAAAGACAGGATCCAAACACCACCATGCTAAATGAAGTATAAATAATTTCTATCAAGCAGTACTTCTGAATCACAACTCAAAACACATGCTCAAACACAAGGGGGTATTATTTATTACTTAACCCAAACCCATTCAATCAATTAATCACTTAACCCAAACCCATTCAATCAATTAATCAAACCTTGTCCCTTAAGGACAACTAAAAACAATCACAAAACAAGCACATACTTTAGCAAAGGAAAGTTTACATTCACAAACTGAATTAGTGTGGATAGAAGACATACCTGATAGCATTCAAAGAATTGTAGAGAGGGAGTGTCATTGTATTGAGTGACATTTTGATATCAATGAAGATGATGTTTATTTCAAAAAAAAAAAAAAAAAAACTCGATAGCAATATAATTGGCATTAAAATTAATAAAGAAAATGTGCATCCACATATAAATCAGTCGAAACGGTAACGACCCAAAGCAATCGAGAGATCAACAAAGATGCCGAAGAGTAGTATGAAGAGTCCTGTAAAGTTAATAACACGGGCTTCATAACTGTGTTGGAGTTTAAGGAAAGTAGCCTTCTCCATCAGCCCGGTGAGGGCGGCGCATATCGCCATGTACAGGAGGGCTCTACCCCCACTCATATGCCATGGAAGAAACCTAGCCCTCGTAGGATGCGAAGCTCGTGGAAACATGAATGTAACAAAACCGATCAACCACTGCAACACAAAGTTACGCAGTAACTTAATTTAGTAAATGAGCGTTTGGAATTAGGCTAACAAATTAATCAACACTGCTCCACATTTGACCTATCTATCTAGCTTTCTGGGGATACATAGAAGCATTTAGATAGACGGCCGCATAAGTGGCATCATGGATCCCTAATTCTAGCTCTTGATTGTTTTCATCCGCTTTCCCTTCTCAAGCATAATTGTCTTGATTGTTTTCATCTGTATTCCCCCAATTGAAGCTAAAAATTACCATTAAAGTTAGGTTTCGGAATATATTAATTAGGATAATGAAAAATTCATGATTTTCTTACCATTTTATGACTATTTGAAATAGAGAATGGCAGTGTAAAATTGAAGCTATTCTTAATGGATTGGCACAATTATATTGATTAATTGTAAACATAATTCACAAATCTATCCTTTCCAAGGCCTGCATTTCCCACGTTTCCTTTTCCTTTCTCTATTTCTCTCCTCTTTCTTAATTCTTTTTTTCCTCTTTTTAATGAGGATTGTCGCCCATTGTAGTTTCAACTTTAACTCAAATTATAAGCAAACAGTGGGCTGCTTACCTGCAAGCAAAACAAGCTGAAGGTGCCGATGCCGATCCAAGAATGTAAGCTATACACATCCGGCGAATTGTTGATCATTTCATGGAACTTGAAAACAGCCTTTATCCCAACAATTCCCAGACATAGAGCAATCAGGTGAAATATCATGTGAATGAACTTCCGCACTTCTCTTTCCGCCGCCACCGTTCTGAATGCCATCATCGCTGCTCATTATGACACCAACGTACGTAAGTAATTAAGAAGGTAACGTTAAGTTGTTAACAGCTATCATTGTACGAATGATAAAAATTGACAACAACGTTATTGTAACTCATCTCATCACTCAATTCAAACCGGCTTAATTTTTCCAGCCATTAAAAACCACGGATAAACTATATAGATACCTTCACCAGCCATGAAAATAAAACCAAAAAACATGAGAAAGGGGTGAACCTGCATCCAAAAAAAGAGAGCAAGTTTCAAAATTTCATCTAACTTATGGGATGAAGCAATTAAGCAAATAGCTTGCAAGTGATCGTCGGGGTTCTCACATTGAAAACTCGATATGCTTCGTTAGAATCATATTCCAGGCCCCCCTGATAATGCAACAACCAAACAAGGATGAGAACAAGAGACAAGAGCCCAAACAGGTGTGCCACTATAGTTACACGCGAGGCTGAGCCCTGGTACATTGATGTCCTATCATCAATGGTTGCTGAGGAATGCATGGTTGTCGAGCTAATGAAGATAAATAGAAATAAACAAAAGCTTTTGATGAGCTTAAATTTTGATTGCCTCTTGATTCTGCCAGTATTTGTGTTCGTGACTTAGTTCTTATAGAAATCAATTCTCTAAAGCCTAAAAGTACCTACTCAATATTACTGTTCTTGGGATTCCTTTGCTTGTTGCATGGGTTTGGTATCTTGATTTAGGTAGGATACTTTGTGCTTCGGCAAAGCATCAACAGGACAAACTAAGCCATGCAGCTCTTGTTGCACCAAAAGATTTATTCTCTTGAGCCAGCTTCCGGAATTTTATGTGTACGAGAAAAATGTTGATATGTTTCATGTTCAAGCAACATACCACCAAGAGCGATCATGTAACCAGTCCAATAATTCTAAGGTCAGAATATTGAAAATTTTTATTGAACTTAAATTATATTTAATGGGCCATATTGGATAAACCCATAAGGAATAAATTATTGAGATTGATTATGAGTTTTAATTAGACTCAATAACTAGGTTAAAGACCATTTATTATTTATTGAACGAGTTATACTCATTTTTAAATTTAAAAATCGATCATTATAATTTTATTTCAATTTAAAGTCATTACTGTCAATCCTACATTGAATGAACTATTAGTTTATGTTTTTAAATTCAAACTCTCTTGTTAAATAATCGTGACTGAATCCAACTCGAACGCGTCGGCACCCTCTCTTAAATCTCTCTATAAATATCTTCATTTCCATGTGTTATTCAAAAAAACCATAAAAGTGCAACAGCCAAACCCAACGCCTAGCCTGTCGCACGGTCTCATCCTCTCTCTATAAGCTTTAATTTCTCTCTCCCTCTCTCTCAATAAGCCTGTTTCTCTATCTCTTTCTCTCATTTTTTCTCTCATAGCTCACTCCCTCACTTTCTCCACTCTCTCGGCACCGAAAACGAATGAGTTTCATGAACTGATTCCTCTGAAAATGAAAAATAACCAGTAGCCTTCATCAATGCATAGATTCCTTTTGAACTAAATTACATTATGGTCCTCACCTCCTTTTACAAGTAAATTATCGTGTAGTTTTTTTTTTTTTTTGGGATACATTTGGAGTGTTCAAACCCAAGACCTCCATTTTGGAGGTTATGGGTTTATGCTAATCAGACTACATGCCTTTGGCGGCTATGGTGTAGTTTCCTGCAAGTTTAAGAAACATTGGACGGTCAATTAATACCATACCATGCCGTATTTCTCTTAGCCATGGCCATTTTGGGTCACTTTACACGTCCAGGTTGTTTTACGTCGGCCTTAAAATTTATTTTGGGCTTACCTTATTATAAGCTTGCTTTTAAACCTTATAAAATAATAAACTCTAATTACATTAGTAAAGTCATAGTTAGAAAATAAAGATATATTAAGGATAATTACATGACACTAGTATTTATTAATTAAACATAATAATTATTAAATTATTTCCATAGTATCTATTTAAGTAACTAGAGTATTATAACACGTATTTCTAGAAATTTAGTAACGTACTGCAATACCTTGTATAGGTAACCAGCTACAAATTTTGGAAGCAATGCTACTAGGTAGGTAGCTTGATAATAAAGTTAAGATTAACACATGTTAGCTAGTTATATATATATTATCATTAAAGCCAGTTCTTTAGAAGCTAATAATTATGTACAACAAATGTCATTATATTTGCAAGCACGTCATTTATCATGTTTCATTCCGCATATTATAGTTATGTATATATTATGCATACCATGCATCTCACATTGCATAAGATGCATAAGCTTTCTTATGATCAACTATAAGATAAGATCAAACCAGTTAATAAGACAATCAATCATTCAGACGCATGGTACCAATGCAATTTATGGGTGGATGTGCATGCCATAGACCTAAGCGTGGTCCACTAGAGTATGCTATAATACTATTAATAGTTCCCATTGTGGTTACAGGATGTGGGGCCGTTGCACAACCTTGCACACATGGTTAAGTGTGTGGGTCAGTATGATAAATAAGATAAGTCAAATAAGCCAAGATAACGCATGCATGTCATAAGCATGCGTATGAATGATCATAACTTTAAATTCTCATGAATGATTATGAAAAACTTTAGGTTAAGTATGTTTACGTTATGATGGGTTTCTTACTGAGTCATCGACTCATTTTAGTTTGTTTTATGTTTTTAAACCACCCAGGTTAGAATATTTATGAAAGTAGAGCTAGAGGACTAGAATATTTTAAGTTTCCAGGGAGGCGGGAGGTTTGACTGTAACAGCTAGCTAAAAATTCAATGGAGGAATTTCTATAGCTTTTAGTAACCTCGTGGAAACTCCGTAAGTTTTCATAAATTGACTAATCCCGTATGTTTTAGTCTATCAGCATAGTCAGTGTTATCACTCATCAGAAGTGTAATTTTAATTATTTGAGGTACCTAGAAGTTTCAGAATGGGATATGGTCCACGCCATTAGTTTCATCTAAATAATGAGAATTTTATTGTGCAATAAACTCAATTTCAGTTTTCGGACGAAATGTGTATTCGAATACGCATTTTGATTATTTCGAGGCACTTCGAAGTTGATTTTCGATAAACATTTTGAAGTACAAGGTTAGTATGTTTATTTAGGACCTTTTAGTGACTTATTTTTTAATTTTTTGGAGTGAATAGTAACCTCAATAGTAGCATCAAGTGCAGTATTTCAAAATCATAGTGTGGAATGTCCAAATTAGGTTAGAGAAGTTTTATTTGGACGCTTGGAGAGATCTTAGCCACACTTGGTAAATAGTGTTGGATACTTGGCACGAAAATGAACCATGAGATGAAAATGTTAAGGAAATCAAGTTGTGAGGTCATGCTACCTAAGCAAAATACTATTCATCCAATCATCCATTTTGTGCCAAACCAAATAGGGTTTTGACATTAGTGAAATCCTAAATACTTGGAATACAATTGAAACTTCGAAAGCTTGGAGGAAACCGAAACCCTAAACGGTTTACCCCAAACCCCAAACTTGATTTCAAACCTTAAATGGATCCAATTTCTAACATTGTGTTTCATCACTTGATTAAATTACTTCCACATGCTATTAATCCTTCAAATTCATGTTATGACATCATTCAACCCTTCAAAACCTTCGAAATCTTATTGGACCAAGAAAAATTGGATTTAGCCTTCATAGAATCCCAAATTCTACCAAAACCCTCTTAAAACCCCAAAATGAGGCTCATTCGGTTAAGGCCCTTTAGGTCTACGAATTTTGGCCACCTTGGCAAAACTTGTTGGAGAAGTTTCCACCCACCCAAGGTTGACCACCCACTGCCCAATGGCCTCAAAAAGTCACATGATATCAAGGCAAGTCCACCTCACCACACTACCTTGCTACACAACAGCTCTTGTAGCAACCCGCTCCTTTTTCTCTTGATTGGTCACGAGTCTCGTCCACGCATTTTCAATATTGAAGCTGTGTTTTTAAATATAGTGGGTGATTTTTAATGAATCCCAGTGTTTTAAAGTCTTTGAAATATTTTAAAAGTCTAAAATTATTTTAAATGGGGTATTTTTAGCATTATTGAACCAAAGCAAATTTTAAAGTAGCCTTTTATAATTTGAAACCCCAAGAATTAAGCAAATCATTTTATTTAAATGATTTTAGTCCTTTAAGAGTATTATTGAATATTCCTTATTTCATTTTATGTTAAAAACTCTATTTATTTAGATGAAGTTACTTCTCTTAAAAATGTCTAACAAGCTTCGTCATTTTATATTATGATGAAAGATTATGTTTCTAGAATTAAAGTTGGGTTTTAAATTAATCATACTGTATTTCTATTTTAATTCCTCTTATTTTAGTTAGTTTATTTATATGTTTAATTTCCTACCGTTGGATCAGATATGGAGACTCAAGATGAAGGGTTGAGATTTAAAACCCTAAACCCGAGCTTTTTCCCCTCATTTTCCTTTTCTCCCTCTCTCTCTTCCCCCTCAATGCACGCCCTTCTCTCTCTCCCGATCTCTCTTCTTTTCAACCAGGGGCGCCCCTACGGTCCAGCCACCACCACCGCACCAACATCATTCTCTCTCACCGGCGACTACCTCCTTGCCGAACCACCCACGGCATAGCTCCCTCTCTCTCCCCTTTCCCTCTGCCGCAGCCATTAGCACCACCACACCAAGCCCGTAACCGCCAGCGACCCTCCCCTCTACCAAACCCAACCACTCATCTCCCCAATCTGCCCCTCACGTAACCCAAACCAACCCCTCTACCTCTTGGTTTTCTCCTCATCATGGCCTGGGTCCGTTGCCAGTGGCTCAGCCACTCCACCACCAGCTGCCCCTCACCTCATCGGCCACTCCCTCTTCCTCCCTAGCTGGTCGAAGCCCCTCAGCTCCTCCCTTCGTCACATGCTCTCTTTGTCTCTAGGAATCTTAGATTTGCTGACGTAGGGCTGACGTACCTTGCCCCCATCCACCCTAATCACACCACAGCCCACCGAAGCTCCTCCCTTGCTCTTCCATGCCCAGCCGAGCCTGCCCTCTCCTTTGCTCTGTTTTGCAACCCACGACCACCAACTCTCTCGACGCCACTATGCTCCTCCCAAGCCACCACAAGTCGCCATGGGCCACCACTCCATGCTGAGCTCCATCCTCTTGCCCAGCCAGTTGAGGCGTTGCCTTCCTCTCCTATCTCAATGGGCCTCCAACACCCATGTACACCCCCACCACTGTATATGACCTTAGTAGCCACCTATGGTCTTTCCACTGCCACCCACAAACTCTCCATTGTGTTGGCCACCCTCAACAACCTAGATCTGACCGCGAAACCCTAAATCTAGCCGAGAAACCTAGATTCAGTCCTCCGAGATAGTCCCATTGTAAGGTCACAACAGTGGCCACCAAGGAGCAGCCATCGCCCAATCTAATGGCTTCCGACGCTAAGGGGTCGTGACTGACAGTGAGAAACGCAACGGGTCATCCCGACCCATGGTATAATCTCTCCCTTGTCCCTCGTTAGTTTTAGTGTGTATGGTTGTGTAAGTGTAGTGATGGGTGTAGTTGTGAAGTGTGTTGTGTTGTGTTGTATTGTGGACTGTGCTGTGTGAATTGTAGTGTGGAGTGATGGGCAGTGATGTAGTGTGGAGTTTGTTGTGAAGTGTAAGGAACTGTGAAACAGTGTCCCGAAGTAGTTGTGATGAGTGTGTCACTGTATAGTAGTGTTGTGGTTGGAAGTATGTATGGGGCGACGACGTGGTGTAATAGTGACGTAGAGGGAGAATGATGGGATGTCATTAAGTGACAGGGAATGCTTGTGGAGTTGTGCACGTGATGAGTGAGGAGATGGTACAATTGTGAAGTGGCAGGATGCCATGTGAAGTGATAGGATCACAGTGTAGTTCGAAAATGGTAGCGAGCTATGTGATGTGACGGTAGGTGTAGTTGTGAATGGGGTTATGTCGTGCAAAGTGTCGAGCTAAGTTGCGTAGTTATGGACGGGTTGTATGAAAGGTCCTGCTAGTTGGGTTTGAGTTGAAGGTTAATATCGGAGTATGGAGCTTGTTTATACAAATGGGCGTTAGTAGAATTATATGCTGATCTTAGGTGATAAAAGAGATAGGGTACATGTGTAATGTGTTGGACACATGTGCTGGACATATTTACCATATGTAATGGATAATCTGTCTTAAGCATGGGTACACGATCTTTAAGCCTTAGAGTTGGCTTAAAGTTGTGTATTATGCACGATTGAGATTTGATGAAGTGTTGGTTATGGTGCATGAATGAAGGAAGGGATGTATGCGTTGACTAGGCTTGGCTTGTACAAAACTTGGTTGGTCCATGTTATGCATCGAAAGGAAGGTTCGATAGGTAGAGAGAATGAATGAAGGTGATGATGTATCTTAGCCTTTAAGGTGAAGCAAGGAGGTTCACCTTGAAGGATAAAAACGTGAAGTAGGAGGCTATGTGTTTGGAAAAGGTGACCTCAAGAGGGTCCTAGAAAGAGAAAATATGAGGAAAGCATAGAAGATGGACTAGGATGAAAAAGTATGTCTGGATGAAGGAATTCCAAGTTGAAAGTAGTTTATGTATTTTCTAAGTTTAAGTTATGCACTTAAGGAAATGAATAATGAGAGGTTATGTATGCATGTAAATTGCCAGAAAGAAGAAGCGTACGTAAGAAGGAAGGAGTGGGGTGTTACACAACAAAACATCAAAAAGCATTTGACCAGCTCAAACACCTACTCACTACAACCCCTACCATGTAACCCCCATATTGGTCCCTCCCCTTTTAGATCATGTGTGATGCCAGTGACTTTGCCATAGGAATAAACTATGGCAATTTCCTAAGCTGTCTTAGGTCAGCGTAGGAATAAACTACCCTATGCAATTTACTATGCCAACAAGACATTAACTGGAGCTCAAAAGAATTACTCCACGATAGAAAAACAGTTGATGGCCATTGTATTTTCTCTAGAGAAATTTAGAAATTATATTATAGGGTCACTTGTAGTTGTCTTTACTGACCATGCAGCTTTGAAATATTTGTTTACAAAAAAGGATGCTAAGCCAATGCTGATTAGATGGGTGCTACTCTTGCAGGAGTTCAATATCACGATTCAAGACACCAAGGGAGTGGAGAATGTGGTGGTTGACCACGTGTCTAGATTAACTGTCACTAAATCTGATTTTCATTGCCAATTTTTTAAACTTTCCTTGATGAACAAATACTTTTAATTGAGAATACACCTTGGTAGGCTGAGTTGTCAATTTCTTGGTAACAGGAAAAACACCTCCACATTGGACTCCTCAGGATCTAGAAAAGTTCAAAGTAGAGGTAAAGTATTTTTTTTATGATGACCCTTACTTGTTGAAATATTGTTCTGACCAAATAATTCGGATAACTAATGTCCTATCTGCTTGTCACAATGGGGCTTGTGGGGGCCACTTTTTGATAGGAACCAAGGTGGGCCTACTCTTAAAGATCCTTTGCAAGTTCCAGATGGGCCAATTACAAGATCAAGTGCCAAGAAGATCAATGAAGCAATGCAAGGATTGGTGCAATCCACTTGGGATGAAGC
Organism: Juglans regia; assembly: GCF_001411555.2. Taxonomy (NCBI): domain Eukaryota; kingdom Viridiplantae; phylum Streptophyta; class Magnoliopsida; order Fagales; family Juglandaceae; genus Juglans; species Juglans regia. Next base: position 14,112,198 of record NC_049916.1, on the reverse strand, counting down.
CAGCAAGAGCCCAACACTGAAGATGGGTCTGAAAGAAGAAGAACCAGCTTTGATCCACTTTATTCAAGCTGTGGAAGACATGACTTAGAGATACGGCCTATTGTTATTGGAAGCTTCCAATTTGGTTAAATGATTTATTTTATTAGTTTAGACTAAGTGGGTTTGAAGATGCTTGGCTTACATGTCTTATTTCTTATGAACTATGTTTTTGGGAAGGCCTTGTATTTTGGCCAAGGGCTTATTTGGAAAGTTACATTTTAGGAACTAGGGTTTCATCAATTTATTGTAGGGGTTACTGTAGCCGCGCGTACTGTAGCTGGTACTATTCATCAAGGGTAATTTTGCGTAAAAGGGGCTTTATTTTGGCTAGGGTTTTGATTAGGTTTGAGTTTAAAAACTCTTTGTAGCCTCATTTGAGAGATTAGACAATATTGAATTTTATTTGTGAGTTGAGTTTTCTCCTCTTATTCTTGATTGAACTCTTGAACTTATCAAAGGTAAATCACAACCTTTGTGGCGTTCTTCCTTTGTAATCTGGGTTCTTGAGACGGGTTCTTCAACGGGTCTAGATTTTAATATAATCTAGGTTCTTGAAACGGGTTCTCATCGGGTCTAGATTTTCCATCCTTGACTTGATTTTTGGCTTTCTTGGGAAGTTTTCAAATTGATTTTGGGTTCAAGGGAATTCATTCCCACGGTTTCATATATCACTTTTCTTTAAAGAAAACAGTTGCTAAAAACCTACGATATAGTTTATATTGGCCCCATATGTTTAAAGATGCTGTTGAATTCTGCAAAAAGTGTGAGCCATGCCAAAAACTACTGGGGATAACTAGGAGGAATATGATGCCCTTAGACCCAATCTTGGTTTTGGAAATTTTTGGTTGCTGGGGTTTAGACTTCATGGGCCCATTTCCCTCATCCTTTGGGTATGTTTATATTTTGGTGGCCGTAGATTATGTGTCTAACTAGGTGGAAGCCATCCCTTGTAAAAAATTAATGATCACCAAGTGGTGCACAAATTCATAAAAGACAACATAATGTCTAGGTTTGGTATGCCCCGGGCCATCCTCAGTGATAATGGAACACACTTTTGTAACAAACCACTAGAATCACTTTTAAAGAAGTATGGGATCCATCATAAAGTGTCCACCCCCTATCACCCACAAACCAATTGCCAAGTTGAATTAGCAAATAGGGAAATTAAGCATGTTCTTGAAAAAACTGTTAATCCTTGAAAAAAAGTTTGGTCTTTGAGATTGGTTGATGCCTTGTTGGCATATAGGGCTACTTATAAGACTATACTTGGTATGTCCCCATATAGCCTGGTCTATGACAAGTTTGCCATCTCCCTGTAGAACTTGAGCACAAAGCATACTAGGGCAGTGAAAGAAATTAATTTTGACATGGAAAAAATTGGATCTTTGAGAAGGTTGCAATTGTCTAAGTTAGAGGAGTTTAGGAGGGAACAATTCTAGTGTGATGCAAACCAAGGAGCTGGACATGCTGATCATACAAGTGGGAATGGAGCTGAATTTGCAAAAGACCCTTTGTCACTTCCTAGTGGCCCAATTACAAGACTTAGAGCCAAACGATTCAAGGAAGCACTAAATGGGCTAATCCAAGAGAATTGGGCTGATTCTAAAAAGACCAAGATGGGCTCAAATAATATTCAAGACTTAGTCCATGTCATCAAGGCAATTGAAGAGGCTAATTAGCACATAGAAATATGATGAATGGTCTGACCATTAAAGGACGTGAATTTGTTAAGTTTCAAGAATATTAAATAGGTGAATGAACTTGGTCTTGCCTGGGTACGTGAAATACATTGAATTTAGTCATTTTGTCATTACTGGCTGCCCTTAGTCATTCAATCCTTCGTAGTCTTGGTTTTTTCATCTAGTTCGGTGACTGGTCAAGGCTCAACAAATCTTGTCAATACGATCTTGGGGTTCCAAGCCATCATTGTTATCGGGTTTCATCACAATTGTTGGTGGAGTTCATATCATTTTGGTATCAAGAGCTTTGGTTCTAAGATAAGTTTGTCTATCTTTTATCTTCGTTCTATTTCCTGTTCCTGCTGTGTTTAAAAAAAAAAAAAAAAAGGGTACACGATTCCAGTAAGAAAACTTCTTCCTTTCAATCTTGTATCTCACCTTATTCAAGTACTTGAACTTTTGATGAGTTTTGGTTGTTTATTTTCTGAATTGCTGCTGGATTATTTTGAATGAGTTTCTTGAAGTTCGATTAAGAACTAAAGAAGACACAGAAGAGTGGAAAAAGGCAAGAGTGTGCGAGACCATATGAGGGTAAAAGCCGTTTAGAGTGAAAACACGAGTGCAAGTGTATCAATTCTTGAGTGAAACACGTGAGGGAGTGCTTGTGAGGATTCTAACTTTGTTTGCAGATTTTAAAACATGTCTAATAATCAAGAAGAAGACACAACCGAAGAATTTCGACAACCTCCAGTTCCAAACCTCCAAATGCAAGCGATGTTAGGGGAGATGAGGCGTATGTTGAGGGCTGAATTAGAACCTATTCACGAAAGGTTGGACAGGGTAGAAGCAGAAACTCCTAGGGGCCAGCAACATGACATCCACAATAGGCAGCATGGTGGGCGTGGTCCGTGGCGGAATGTTGATGGAGAGGCGGAGTCGGAGGAGTTTGATGAGCAATATTTGAACCGAGGCAGGATTGAGCGTGGGTATAGAAATAGAGAAGCTAGGATGGGTAGGCCTAGGAGGGATAACGATTTAGGAAATATAAAGATTAAAATCCCATCTTTTCAAGGTAAAAATGATCCTGAAGTTTATTTGGAGTGGGAAACTAAAATGGAGATGGTTTTTGATTGTCACAACTACTCAGAGATAAAGAAGGTTAAGTTGGCTGCAATTGAATTTACCGATTATGCCATTGTGTGGTGGGATCAATTACTGATTAATAGGAGGAGGAATAGAGAGCCACCCGTGGACACTTGGGAGGAAATGAAAATGCTTATGAGGAAGCGTTTTGTACCCAGCCACTATTATAGGGGATTGTATCAAAAATTACAGAGGGTTAATTCAAGGATCTAAAAGTGTGGATGAGTATTACAAAGAGATGGAGGTAGCTATGATCCGGGCTAATGTAGAAGAGGACAGGGAAGTCACCATGGCTAGGTTTTTGCACGGTTTAAATCGTGAGATTGCGGATATAGTCGAGATGCAGCACTATGTTGAGTTGACAGATATGGTGCATCAAGCCATAAAGGTGGAGGAACAATTCAAACGAAAGGGATTGGCTAGGAGGGGACTGCCTATGGCTACAACCAGCTCGTGGAAGACAACTCCAAAAAGGGATGAGCAGCAACAAAATGAGCCAAAATTTGAATCCTCTAAGAATGCCAACTTAAAGACCGCCACTACTTCAGGTACAATCGAGACTTCAAGTTCTAAAACACGTGATATTAAATGTTTTAAATGTCAGGGGCGCGGACATATAGCCAGCCAGTGTGTAAACAAGAGGGTGATGGTGATAAATGCCCAAGGAGAGCTTGAGTCAGAAAATGAGGAAGAAGTAGATAATGATGATATGCCATCTATGGAGGATGCTGACGATGAGCAAAATGCTGTGGTTGGAGATTTATTGGTTGCAAGGCGAGTTCTCAATGTGCAGGTTAAGGAGGAAGAAAGTAACCAAAGGGAGAACTTGTTTCATACTCGGTGCTTTGTAAATAACAAAGTTTGCAGTGTCATTATCGATGGTGGGAGTTGCACAAATGTAGCCAGCACTTATTTGGTGGAGAAATTGGCTTTAACTACCTTGAAACATCCTCAACCTTACCGGCTTCAGTGGTTGAATGAATGTGGGGAAATCAAGGTGACAAGACAAGTGTTGGTGGCATTATCCATTGGCAAATATGAGGATGAGGTGCTTTGTGATATGGTTCCTATGCACGCATGCCATTTACTGTTGGGAAGACCATGGCAGTATGATCTGAGGGTTACGCATGATGGATTCACAACCTTCACTCTTAATAGGCAACCTATTACTCTTGTGCCATTAACTCCAAAACAGGTCAGGGAGGACCAATTAAAGTTACAAAGTTTGAATGAAAAAAAAAAAGAAAAGGAAAGGAAAGCCGAAACTGAAAAAACAGACTTAAAAAAAAAAAGGAGAGAAAAACATTGATCAGAGTGAAAAAGAAAGAGAGAGGATTTCGGCTATAGTGAGAGCAAGAGAGGAGAAATTCAATTACATTGCAAAAAAAAGTGAGATCAAGAGAGCATTATTTTCACACCAGCCCCTTATTGTACTCATGTACAAGGAGGCTCTTTTATGTACTAATGATCTCGTCGGTGCTTTGCCGAGCAATATTGTTTCTCTTTTGCAGGAGTTTGAAGATGTCCTTCTTGAAGAGGTACCTTATGGTTTACCTCCAATCCGAGGGATTAAACATCAAATTGATTTCATACCTGGTGCATCAATTCCAAACCGACCTGCTTATAGGAGTAATCCCGAGGAGACCAAGGAACTTCAGAGGCAAGTAAGTGAATTATTGGAGAAGGGGTTTGTGCGTGAAAGTATGAGTCCTTGTGCGGTTCCGGTGCTGTTAGTTCCCAAGAAGGATGGAACATGGAGGATGTGTGTTGACTGCCGAGCCATCAACAACATAACGGTAAAGTATCGTCATCCCATTCCTAGACTAGATGATATGCTGGATGAATTGCATGGTTCTTGTGTCTTTACAAAAATTGATCTTAAGAGTGGATATCATCAGATTAGGATGAAAGAAGGTGATGAATGGAAAACTGCTTTTAAGACTAAATATGGTTTGTATGAGTGGTTAGTGATGCCTTTCGGTTTAACTAATGCTCCAAGCACATTTATGCGTTTGATGAACCATATTTTGCGAGCATTTATTGGCAGATTTGTAGTTGTGTATTTTGATGATATCCTGATCTATAGCAAAAATTTGGAAGAACATGTAATGCATTTGAAATCTGTTTTGGAAATTCTAAGGAAAGAAAGGTTGTTTGCTAACCTCAAAAAGTGCACCTTTTGCACGGATAAGCTTGTGTTTCTTGGTTTTGTTGTTAGTAAGAGAGGAATTGAGGTGGATGAGGAAAAGGTGAAGGCAATCCAAGAGTGGTCAACGCCTACAACAGTCAGCCAAGTGAGGAGTTTCCACGGCTTAGCTAGCTTCTATAGACGGTTTGTGCGTGATTTTAGTAGCTTAGCCGCCCCTCTTACTGAAGTCATCAAGAAAAATGTGCCGTTTAAGTGGGGAAAAGAACAAGAAAAGGCATTTAGTCTGATCAAAGAAAAGTTAACTAATGCACCTTTGCTTGTTTTACCAAACTTTGCTAAAACTTTTGAAATTGAGTGTGATGCTTCAGGCATAGGTATTGGAGCTGTTTTGATGCAAGAAGGCCGTCCAATTGCTTATTTCAGTGAAAAGTTGAGTGGGGCAGCCCTAAATTACCCTACTTATGATGAGGAGATGTATGCCTTGGTGAGGGCTTTGGAAAATTGGCAACACTATCTATGGCCAAAGGAGTTTGTGATTCACACAGATCATGAGTCTTTGAAGCATTTGAAAGGACAGCAAAGGTTGAACAAACGCCATGCCAAGTGGGTGGAATTCATTGAAACATTTCCGTATGTGATCAAATATAAGCAAGGTAAGGAAAATGTGGTGGCTGATGCATTGTCCCGAAGGTATGCCTTACTTTCCATTTTAGATACAAAAATGCTTGGCTTTGAATACATTAAAGAATTGTATGCTCAAGATTCTGATTTTGGTGATGTGTTAAATGCATGTGAAAAAATGGTGTTTGGTAAGTTTTATAGGTATGATGGATTTTTGTTTCGGGAAAATAAACTGTGTTTGCCAATATGTTCTTTGCGCGAATTGCTTGTGAGAGAAGCTCATGGTGGTGGTTTGATGGGTCATTTTGGTGTAGCTAAGACTTTAGGAATTTTGCATGAACATTTTTTTTGGCCTCATATGAAACGTGATGTGGAAAGAATTTGTGAGAAGTGTATTACGTGTAAACAGGCTAAGTCTAAGTTGAAACCCCATGGTTTGTACACCCCTTTGCCAATACCTAGTGAACCTTGGACTGATATTTCTATGGATTTTGTTTTAGGTTTACCTAGGACTAAGAGGGGGAGAGATTCAGTTTTTGTGGTGGTAGATAGATTTTCCAAGATGGCACACTTTATTGCATGTCATAAAACTGATGATGCATCACATATAGCTGATTTGTTCTTCAAAGAAATTGTTAGATTACATGGTATGCCTAAGACCATTGTTTCTGATAGGGATGCAAAGTTTTTGAGTTACTTTTGGAAGACTTTGTGGGGAAAGCTGGGAACTAAGTTGTTGTTTTCTACTACTTGTCATCCACAAACAGATGGCCAAACTGAAGTAGTAAATAGAACATTGTCGTCTTTGTTGCGTGCTATCATTAAAAAGAACTTGAAAGCATGGGAAGATTGTTTGCCACATGTTGAATTTGCTTACAATAGAAGTATACATTCTGCAACTAAGTTTTCACCATTTGAAATTGTTTATGGCTTTAACCCATTGTCACCTTTGGATTTAACTTCTTTACCTTTGAGTGAACGTGTGAACTTAGATGGCAAAAAGAAGGCAGAATTTGTAAAGATGATTCATGAAAAGGCACGGCTGAACATTGAAAGGAGGACTAAACAATATGTCCATCAAGCCAACAAGGGACGTAAGAAGGTAGTGTTTCAACCAGGAGATTGGGTTTGGTTGCACTTAAGGAAGGACCGTTTTCCAGAGAAGCGGCGTTCAAAACTCCTACCTCGGGGTGACGGGCCATTTCAAGTAGTAGAACGCATCAATGATAATGCCTACAAGCTTGACTTACCAGGTGAGTATGGTGTCAGTGCAAGCTTTAATGTTGCTGATTTGTCTCCTTTTGATGTAGGTGATGATTTGAGGACAAATCCTTCTCAAGAGGGGGAGAATGATGCAAACCAAGGAGCTGGACATGCTGATCATACAAGTGGGAATGGAGCTGAATTTGCAAAAGACCCTTTGTCACTTCCTAGTGGCCCAATTACAAGACTTAGAGCCAAACGATTCAAGGAAGCACTAAATGGGCTAATCCAAGAGAATTGGGCTGATTCTAAAAAGACCAAGATGGGCTCAAATAATATTCAAGACTTAGTCCATGTCATCAAGGCAATTGAAGAGGCTAATTAGCACATAGAAATATGATGAATGGTCTGACCATTAAAGGACATGAATTTGTTAAGTTTCAAGAATATTAAATAGGTGAATGAACTTGGTCTTGCCTGGGTACGTGAAATACATTGAATTTAGTCATTTTGTCATTACTGGCTGCCTCTAGAAGTCCAAGAGGCCTAAAATTCGTGGGACTTGTTATGTTAATATTTGTGTTGCTTTTAAAGCTGTAGTTATGACTTTTCCTATTCTTGGAGGGTTGTTCCAAGTATATAAAGGGGTTATTTTGAGTTTTAATATCAGATTTGAAATTTCAGAAGCTTATTTGTCTTTGTGAGGTCTTGTGTTCCTCTTGGTTCTTCAAAGAACTCTTTAAACTTATCAAGTTAATCTTGTGGCGTTCAAGCTCCAAACTTATCACCTTGATTCTGATTTCTTGGTGTGGCGTTTTCAATCCTTCGTAGTCTTGGTTTTTTCATCTAGTTCGGTGACTGGTCAAAGCTCAACAAATCTTGTCAATACGATCTTGGGGTTCCAAGCCATCATTGTTATCGGGTTTCATCACAATTGTTGGTGGAGTTCATATCATAGTGCTAGGATGAAACACTTCTTAGGTATGACTAGAAGAGAACTGTTTGAATCATGAGTTCATAGATACACAAGAACTTTGAAGTGACTCTGTTGAGAGGATCATATAATGAAGTCACACTTGAACAAAGGAAATAGTGAACACTTCGCTTACTTCCAAACTATTTCCTTTGCAAACTAGGACATCTGAAAAGTCACACATCTTCCACTAGGGTTAAAAAAGTGCAGCTGGGCATACCTTAATGAACCACATCTTAATGGTTTAGAAAAAAAAAAGAAAAAAAATGATGAGAAAAAGGACAAACCAGAGATCTCTTAAAAAAATTAATAATAATAATAATAATAGAAGAGAGTGCTTTTGGAAAAGGCTGCCTATCACTTGGGCTTTAGCAAGAGAAGAAATAAGGAAGCCTTTCTTTATGATCTAATCAGTGGTTTTGAATTAAGGACAAGGGTCATTCTTTATGATAGCTGTTACTGTGAAATAACCTGGTAGAAGATGGTGTGCAACTCTAATGACCTAGGAACAACACTGATCACAGTTTGGGATGTGCAACTACATTATTGATTTCCTTTGCATAAGCATCTTTTTATTACATGAAGTTCTTAAATGAGAAACAATCTGAACTATGGAATTAATGACTTATGTACCTTTGAATGGAGAACTGTTCATCCCTTGTTTATCGCTCCTTTGCCAAGGCTCTAGCAAAAAGCTAGTTGGGGGTTGTGATTAAGTGGAAATAATTTGAAAATTGAGCATGTAAATTAAGGGTTTTGGTCTGAAAATGAGTTACATATGCTTATTTACACAATAAGTTTACAACAAAGGCACCACAAGGTCAAAATGGGAAATACATGTGCAATATTACTACCTACCACTTACCTCACACACTCACTTGAAACTTAGAGAAATAAAAGAGAGAGAAGAAAAGGAATCCTCTCAAGCTCGTAAAACCCTTGCTGCTTTGCATCTCAGGTTTCGTACCTTAGAACCACATGAAATTAGTAGGAGCACTGGAGAGGATGAGGAAGGAGAGCTTAAAAGGGACCAAGGGGCGTGCGAGAAGTGGACGTTGGTATTTTTGGCAAAGTCCGAAAATCACTTTAAAATTTCGGTTTCCAATTCGAGGGTTTTTGTTTTTATTTTCTCTGGATTATGGAACAGTCTTTTTATTTGGTTAATAGCTTGTTTTCATACTTGATGGAAGAGTAATTCCATAACCTAGGTCAAGGGAAACCTTTGGGCAGTAGGGTTTTAATTGGGGGTTTTGATTTCTTCAAGGTTTTAATTTGTATTCTCCATAAATCTTTGTCATTCCTATAGACACTAAGATTAGGGTTTCTCTGTGTGCTCTTTGATCCACCATTGATTGAAGGCACGGTGAATGCGTAAGGGATGCAGACCCTAATCTCGAGTTGCATGTTGATTGTCAGTTTGAAGTGAAATTTGTTGAGATTATTTAGAAAATGTTTTGTTTAAGTGTTTCAATCATATACATCATCCAAATGCTTTTATCTTGACTGAAATTGCCTTTGATAGTAATTGTGGACTACCAAACTCCCCTGAAATCCCTCTCTGCAAAGGAGACTTGAAACCTAGGCATTTTTCTAAAAAGCTTTTCAGAACATTGGTCTTGAGTTTTGAATTTGTTCTTCTTTATCAACGTAGAGAGTTCAGTTTCTTTTGCCGTTTTTATAAATTTTAGTGTGCATCCAAATCCATCTCATTCTCATCTAGGAGTCTCATAGAAGAAGCAAAAATTATTTTCAAACCCTTGAGTTTTTTGGTATGAACAATCTGGTTTACAAACCTGCCCAGTGATCATAACATATTTGCACAGCTAATATTTCACCTTCTTAATTCCTATTATTCCAATAAACAATTGCATAGCACTGAATCTACCTTAATCCCTGTGAAATCAACCTTGGGACTCTCATTACACACAAGTTAGACACCTTCTGCACTTGGGAGGCAATTTAAAAGAAGAGCCACTTAAGTTGAACTTATAATGGTTATTAATGCTATTGGAATGTTTTAAGTGCATTTTGGCATGAGTTATTACTAATCACCTTTATTCCGTTGCGATTTTTGCATACTACTAGTTGCATACTAGAATGCATTGCATATTAAATGTATGTATTGGGGTATGTAACCTTGTGTTGTACGCCCTGATGCTCTAAGCCTCCATTCCATCCCAAGCGGAGGTTGGGGGGTGTCACAGGGTGGTATCAGAGCAATTACGTCTCTGGATAATCCCGAATCCTTAGTTTGCATAGGCTTGAATCCTGTAGTAGAAGCTTGGTCTGATGCACATACATCGCAAGAATTAAGAGGATTAAGCCAAGATGACACATGGAAGGCAAGAAAGGAATGCTGAAGGTTCTATCAACTGTAGAGAACAGGGTCATGGCTTCGATGGAGGACATGACTTGGCCAGCGCAATTTGCCAGATGATAGAGACTATGAAACAGCAACAAGAAGTAATCCTGAGGCAGAACCAGCTACTCCCATAGATTGAGAACCAAGGGTGTTCCTACGAGAAGTTCTTGATATATAGATACCCCAATTTCATGTGAATTGAGGGACCCATGAAAGCCAATAAGTGGCTATTAGATCTTGACAGGACCTTCAAGATCAGCAGCTGTATTGAAGAACCGAAGGTACAGTACGCGGGCACCTGCTTCAGGGAGAAGCTGGTATCTGGTGGGACAATAAGAGGTAGCGTTTGATAAGAGAATTGGGAACTATCACCATTTTGACCGGGGATAGGTTAAGGAGGAATTTGACAATCGATTCTTCCCAAACTTAATGATGACCCAGAAAGAGTAGGAGTTTGCCACGTTAGTACAAGGCAATCTCACCGTTGAGCAGTACGCTGCAAAGTTTATGGAGCTAGGGAGGTTTCCCCACACCTAATTGCCACTGAAAAATGCAAGCCCGGAAGTTCCAAGGAGGACTGCATCCCAGGATTCGCAGTTATGTGGCTAGATTCTTCATCAACAATTTCCAGGAGTTGGTTAACGTGATTGCAATATTGGAAGCAGAACAACGAAGTTTGGCAGCCCAGATTAACCTTGAGCGAAAGAGGACTTTTCTACCTTCTCTAGAGAAGGGAATAATGGCAAAAGAAGGATTATACAAGAAGCTAGTAAGGGTAAAAGCATTATGACAACTCCTACTACTTGCAAAAAGTGTGGAAGGAATTACAGTGGAGAATGTTGAATGTGAGTTCAGGAGTATGTTTTCGATGCGGTCAGTCAAGACATATGATTCGAGAGTGACCTTAGAATATACAAGGAGGCAGAAATGCTCATAACCCTAGTAACAAGTCAAATATAAGGCCACTTGCCTAAACCCGAGTTTACACAATTACCCCCGGTGTTATGGACCAGGAAGCACTAGGAGTTGAAGAAATGGAAGTCATTACTGGTATTTTTCCTTAAGTACCCCTCTCTTTTATAGAAGTTAGTCCTTCTGATTTAGCCATTAGGTAGATGGTAGTTGATGATTATGCTTTAAGTAATATCGCGATATGCCCACATGACATGTGCCTTATTTGGCTTTAGCACAACGAGGTCTTTTCGTATCAGCGACGAACATGTAACCTACCAAAAATAGAACATCATATTGTATTTGCCTTGTTAGAATTAAAGGAATTGAAGGGTCAGATAGAGGAACATAGGCAACATCTCAGCTTAAGTGCTAGCAAGATTAAAGGAACATAGTTTGTATGCAAGTGTGAATTTTAAGGAAATAAAATTCTTAGGGCATGAGATTTTGAGTAATGGAGTAGCTGATCCTAGTAAGATTGAAGAAATAGTGAATAGGAAGCATCCTACCAAAGTACACAAGGTCTGAAGTTTCTTAAAATTAGTCGGTTATTACCAAAGGTTCGTACTAGACTATTAGGACTTGGATGCAAGATTAAGCGTCGCTCACAACTTAGGAGCCACAAGCAGAATTACCCCACCCACGGTCTGGGGGAAATTTCATTACAATCCAACTTGACATACGAAGAAGATTTCGTTCAGATTATGGGTTGGAAAGCAAAGGAACTTGGGAATTGGAAAAATTCCTTTAGTGAAGGTTCTTTGGTGAAATCACAATGATGAAGAAGCCAGATAGAGAAAGAGGATGAAACAAAAATCAAGAGACGTTGTAACCAGTTATCTCTTTCATGGATACCTCAGAGTCACTGTTCTCTCTTTTTGTCACATACGATACTGTGAAGAGGGATCTCCAAAGATCGAAGACGCATGGAGGGAAAAGGAAGAACAAGTTAACACGTACTTTGACTCAAAAGAGGATCGATTCTACTACCACACTCAAGAGGAACTGTCAGATGATGTCAATGAAGACTTATTATCTAGTTCGGGACCATAGAATCTCTGGTAGGTATGTAAAGTATATGTGTGTTACTTGCTTTATTCATCCACATCCTATAACATATGGGTCCAAATTTAGGGCTTAAAACTAGTATTATATTTTTATTTATTTATTTTATTTTTATTATCATCTTAGGAAATATGCTAACAGATAAATTAGAAAAGTGATTCTTTCCCTATTAAAACCTTCGTACAATTTATCCAATAGGTTCCTAGTTTGAACTAACTTCCAACTCAAAACACTTCAAAACTCTTATATCCTCTGAGTGTTTCTTTCCTTGTAGGAGTAGTTTGCCAAAGTTTAGTCGAATTCAAACCTCTCTCCAAATCACTCACGATATCTCCCTACCCTCATCTATAAAACCCATGAGACCCTTAGCAAAAACCATGAAACTTTCACACACTAGCCACCATAGCAGCCTCGGCAGACAGAGCAAAACCCACAAATTGAGATACCTACCTCGCTGGATGGTGAACCTTCCTTCCTCCACTGCGTGCGTGACCCATAAGTCCTCTGGGTCTTTGTTTTCTCCCCACTGAGAATAAAAACAGCCCCTGCATTTGTTCCCAGCCACCGTCAACCAACAGCCACCCCGTCGGACCACCTCCCACATCACCATAGAAATTGCCGACCAGCCCAACCCCCATCTAGCCCACTCCCTTCCGATAAGCCCATCGGCGTCAGCTACCATTTTCCTCCCTAGTGCTTATCAACTAGATAGAACCTCTCTCTAACTCTCTCACCCTTTTCTCTCTCTTGTGTCGCACCACTGCCCACCCCAGAGCCGTAGTTGCCTCAACCTCCTTCTCTAAGTGAGCATCGTACAACCACTCCCTTTCTTCTTAGTCCATCCCTCTGTTACACGATGAGAGCCTTTACCCCCGTAAGCTTATATCTTCCTTTATAGCCAGTTTTCCAAAAATACCCATGCCCCTTAGAATGATGTCCCAAAATACCCTTAAATCCTCTGATAGCTTGTTTTATAGGCTTCCTAATATGAACCCGCGGGAAAGGAAACCCTTGAACCCACAACCAATTTGAAAACTCTCCAAGAAAGCCAAAATCAAGTCAAATGGATAGAGAACCTAAACCCAATGAGAACTCGTTTCAAGAACCTAGATTACAAAGGAGGAACGCCACAAAGGTTGTGATTTACCTATGATAAGTTCAAAAGTTCAATTAAGAACAAGAGGAGATAAACTCAACTCACAATGAATAAATTCATCAAATATCATAAAACTTCATAAATTCTGAAAATGAGGCTACAAAGAGTATTTATACCAAAACCTGATTAAAACCCTAGATAAAATAAAACTCCATCTTTCAAAAATACCCCTGAGTGAACAGTGCAGCGGCTGCTACAGTAACCCTAACCCTAGTTCAATAAAATAATAACTTTCCCAACATGCTCTTACATAGGCATAAACCCAATTATTCTAAGCAAATAAAATAGGTCATTGAAATTAATTAAATAAGTTGAAAGCCTTCAAGGGTCCAAAGCCTATAAGTCATGTTGTTGCCCTTTCCATAGCTTTTGAAATGAATCAAAGCATAATCTTCATCGTTTAAGCCCTTGAACCTGTATTCGGCCCATCTGGTGGGCCTACTCTTAAAGATCCTTTGCAAGTTCTAGATGGGCCAATTACAAGATCAAGGGCCAAGAAGAACAAGGAAGCAATGCAAGGATTAGTGCAATCCACTTGGGATGAAGCCAGCAAGAGCCCAACACTGAAGATGGGTCTGAAAGAAGAAGAACCAGCTTTGATTCACTTTATTCAAGCTATGGAAGACTGACTTAGAGATACGGCCTATTGTTATTGGAGGCTTCCAATTTGGTTAAATGATTTATTTTATTAGTTTAGAATAAGTGGGCTTGAAGATGCTTGGCTCACATGTCTTATTTCTTTTGAACTATGTTTTTGGGAAGGCCTTGTATTTTGGCCAATGGCTTATTTGGAAAGTTACATTTTAGGAACTAGGGTTTCATCAATTTATTGTAGGGGTTACTGTAGCCGCGCGTATTGTAGCCGGTACTGTTCATCAAGGGTAATTTTGGGTAAAAGGGGCTTTATTTTGGCTAGGGTTTTGATTAGGTTTGGCTTTAAAAACTCTTTGTAGCCTCATTTGAGAGTTTAGACATTATTGAATTTTATTTGTGAGTTGAGTTTTCTCCTCTTGTTCTTGATTGAACTCTTGAACTTATCAAAGGTAAATCACAACCTTTGTGGCGTTCCTCCTTTTGTAATCTGGGTTCTTGAGACGGGTTCTTCAACGGGTCTAGATTTTAATATAATCTAGGTTCTTGAAAAGTTCTCATCGGGTCTAGATTCTCCATCCTTGACCTTGATTTTTGGCTTTCTTGGGGAGTTTTCAAATTGATTGTGGGTTCAAGGGAATTCATTCCCACGGGTTCATATCATTTGGTATTCAGAGCAAGGTTTCCAATCAGGTCTTATTCTATTTTTTATTTCTTGCATATTTAATTCTAGGGCGTCATTGTTCTAGGATTGATTACAAAAAAAAAAAAAAAATAGTGGTGGCTAGCAGATTTTTTCACGATTGTTAGGGTTGCTAAAATTCATTGTTCTAAGGTTTGTGTTGGCTAAAATCTCTTGTTCTGTGGGTTGCCGTATATCACTTGTCCAAGGGTTTTTGAGTAATTGTTAGGGTTTTCTCAACTGCTTATTCTTGATTGTGATCAAATCAGTTGGTGAAAGGAAAAGAAAAGAAAAGAAAAGAAAGGAAAAGAAAAGGAAAAAAAATCATGAAAAAAAAATAAATAAAATCCGAGATTGTTTTTTCTTGAGCCTTATCATCAAAGGGGGTGCATACATTATTCTAGTTGGTAACTTGTCTTATAGTTACTGTTTCTTTCGTATAATTTCCTTGATTCACGTGTCGTTTTTCTCCTTTCATTCCTTCTGTGTTTCTCTTGTTCTTGTTTCTTGGACCTAATTACTAGTTGGGATAAAATTAGGTTGTTTTGTCTTGATTGAGTCAATTAGTTCTTAAAGAACTTGAGTTGGAAAACTCTTGAGGTAAAAGGCAAGAGAGTGTGAGACTATTATCGAAAAAAAAAGTCAATTAAGAGTAAAATACAAGTGGAGTGTCATTATTCGAGTGTAAACACGTAAGGGAGTGTGTGAGGTTTAACATTTTTTTTTTCCACTAACATTCTTTGTGTAGCACTTGATAATGTCTCATTGGAGTAGCGCATCACCAAGGGGGAGAGCAGATAACTCATCCTTTGTGTTGCAAGCCAAACAACAACAGTTTGAGCGGTTGAACTTGGTGTTGGGTGAAGTGAGGGATAGGATGGATCTTCAAGAAGCAGCGATTGGAAATCTACAAGGTAGGAGGGATAGGAGGCAACGTGAGCATAGAATTGAAAATCAGTATGAGAATGAAGGAGATGGTGAGGAAGAGGAAGATTTAGCATCTGACGTTGGGTCGGGTAGAAATAGAGGAGTTAGGCATGAAAGAGGACTTGAGGGGAATCTAAGGGGTCGGGATGGTCTAGATAAAGACCTTGGTAGCATCAAAATGAAAATACCATCTTTCCACGGTAGAACTGACCCTGAGGTTTATCTAGAGTGGGAGAAAAAACTAGAGTTGGTGTTTGATTGCTATAATTACTCTGAGGAGAAGAAAGTGAAGTTGGCGGTAATTGAGTTCACTGATTATGCTATTATTTGGTGGGATCAATTAGTGACCAATAGAATAAGGAATTATGAGAGACCTATAGAGACATGGGGAGAGTTGAAAGCTCTCATGAGGCGGAGATTTGTTCCTAGCCATTACTATAGAGACCTTTACCAGAAATTACAAAATCTTACACAGGGGTCTAGGAGTGTGGAGGATTACCATAAGGAGATGGAGGTGGCGATGATTCGGACTAATGTAGAGGAGGACCGAGAGGCCACCATGGCTAGATTTTTGAGTGGGTTGAATAGGGACATAGCCAATGAAATTGAATTGCAGCATTATGTGGAGATAGAAGACATGGTGCATATGGCTATGAAGGTGGAGAGGCAATTAAAGAGAAAAGGAACAGCAAGGTACAATTCGGTTTCTAGCACTACTTGGAAATCAAAATGGGATAGAAATGATCCAGCTGAAGCAAAGAGAAAGACCGAACCACCTAAGGGAAAAGATGAGGGAACTAGCAACAAACCAAAGGTAGAATCCCAACCTTCACGGAATAGAGATATCAAATGTTTTAAGTGTTTGGGTTAAGGGCACATTGCTTCAAAATGTCCAAATAGGAGGGTGATGATTATGCGTGACAATGGGGAGGTGATGACTGAGAGTGAGGATGATAGTGATGAGGTGCCCGAGTTGGATGATGCTAGTGATGATGATGGAGTGGTATACCCTGTAACAGGTGAGTCTCTTGTTGCCAGGCGTGCTCTTAATGCACACATTAAGGTGGATGATGCAGAGCAACAGAGAGAGAACATTTTCCATACTAGATGCCATGTCAACAATAAGGTATGTAGTATGATCATTGATGGAGGGAGTTGTACTAATGTGGCTAGCACTACTTTGGTTGAGAAATTGAATTTACCAACCTTAAAACACTCTAGACCATACAAATTGCAGTGGTTGAATGATTGTGGAGAGGTTAGGGTGGATAAACAAGTGTTAGTTACTTTTTCTATTGGGAAGTATCAAGATGAGGTGCTTTGTGATGTTTTGCTTATGCATGGGGGCCATATTTTGTTGGGGAGGCCGTGGCAGTATGATAGGAGAGTGACACATGATGGGTTCAAGAACATGTACAGCTTTGAAAAGGAGGGCAAAACAATTAAACTTGCTCCTTTAACTCCAAGCTAGGTCTATGAGGACTAACTGAAATTGAAAAGTGAGGTTGCTTAAAAAAGAAAAAGTGAAAATGAGAGTGATCAGAAGAGAAAGAGTGAAAATGAGAGTGATCAAAAAAGGAAGAGTGAAAAAGAGATTGAGCAAAAAAGAAAGAGTGAGAGTGAATATGAGCATAAAAGAAAGAGTGAAAAAGTAAGTAGAGAGGTGGCTGAGAGTAAAGAAAAAAGAGTGGAGCCACGAGAGAAAAATGAAAGAGAGTCTTCTGAGAGAAAAGGAAAGGCAAAAGTGAGTTTCTATGCAAGAGAGAGTGAGGTTAAAAAGGCTTTCTTCGTAGATCGTCCTATGATTTTTCTTGTCTATAAAGAGTCTTATCTTACTCTTGATGAAACTAACCAGTCTCTTCCTAGTTTGACTGTTTCTTTGTTGCAGGAGTTTGAGGATGTATTCCCGGAGGAGATGCCAAATGAGTTGCCACCCATTAGAGGCATTGAGCACCAGATTGATTTTGTGCCCGGGGCTGCTATTCCAAACCGACCAGCCTATAGGAGTAATCCAGATGAGACAAAGGAGCTTCAGAGGCAAGTTGAGGATTTGATGACCAAGGGGTATGTGAGGGAGAGCATGAGCCCTTGTGCAGTACCAGTGCTACTAGTGCCAAAGAAGGATGGGACGTGGAGAATGTGCATTGATTGCAGGGCGGTCAACAATATCACGGTAAAGTATCGTCATCCCATTCCTAGATTGGATGATATGCTTGATGAATTGCATGGCTCATGTATTTTTAGTAAAATTGATCTTAAAAGTGGGTACCATCAATTTAGAATGAAAGAGGGTGATGAATGGAAAACTGCTTTTAAGACTAAATATGGGCTTTATTAATGGTTGGTTATGCCATTTGGACTTACAAATGTGCCCAATACTTTCATGAGATTAATGAACCATGTCCTACGTGCATTCATAGGCAAGTTTGTGGTTGTGTACTCTGATGATATCTTAGTATACAGCAAGAACTTAAATGAACATATTGAGCATTTGAGATATGTGCTTGATGTGTTGAGATGTGAAAAGTTGTATGCTAATTTCAAGAAATGTGCCTTTTGCATTGAAAAAGTTGTTTTTCTTGGTTACGTTGTTAGTACAAAGGGTATTTAGGTGGATGAAGAGAAAGTCAAGGCCATCAAGGAGTTGCCAACGCCAAAAAGCATCACTGAGGTAAGAAGCTTTCATGGTTAGCTAGCTTTTATTGGCGTTTTGTTAAAGACTTCAGCACCATTCCTGCACCACTCATTGAGGTAATTAAAAAGAATGTTGGGTTTCATTGGGGGGCTAATCAAGAGAATGCTTTTGCCACTATTAAAGAAAGGTTGTGCTCTGCACATGTGTTAGCATTACCTGATTTTAACAAAGCTTTTGAGATTGAATGTGATGCCTCAGGAATAGGGATTAGAGCCGTTTTGATGCAGGATAGGCCCCCCATAGCCTTCTTCAGTGAAAAGTTAAGTGGGGCATCCCTGAAGTACCCTACTTATGACAAAGAGCTTTATGCTCTTGTTCGTGCATTAGAGACTTGGCAGGACTACCTATGGCCAAGGGAATTTGTGATCCATACCGATCATGAATCATTGAAGCATCTCAAGGGTCAAGGTAAGTTGAATAAAAGGCATGCTAGATGGATGGAATACATTGAGACATTTCCCTATGTCATCCGTTACAAGCAAGGTAAGGAGAACATTGTTGCTGATGCTCTACCCGGAGGTATGTACTTCTTACTTCTATGAGTGCCAAAATACTTGGATTTAAATACATGAAAGACATGTATGCCGATGATGCTGATTTTTCCAATGTGTATGTGGCATGTGATAAGGCGGCATTTGGTAAGTTTTACAAGCATGATGATTATTTGTTTGAAGAAAGCAAACTTTGTCTGCCAAATTGTTCTATGCGTGAGTTATTGGTGCGTGAGGCACATGGTGGGGTATTAATGGGACACTTTGGTGTCAAGAAAACTTTAGACATTTTGCATGAACATTTCTTTTGGCCTAAGATAAAGAGAGATGTTAACTGTATTTGTGGAAGGTGCATTACATGTAGAAAGGCCAAATCTAAGGTTTTGCCACATGGGTTGTATACACCCTTACCCGTTCCTAGTGAGCCATGGGTAGACATATCTATGGACTTTGTTTTGGGGCTGCCTAGGACCAAAAGGTAGAGATTCTATTTTTGTTGTTGTAGATAGATTCAGTAAGATGACACATTTCATTCCATGCCATAAAACAGATGATGCAACAAACATAGCTGACTTGTTTTTCCGTCCGGGAGATAGTGCGACTCCATGGTGTACCTAGGAGTATTGTTTCTGATAGGGATGTTAAATTCCTTAGCTACTTTTGGAAGGTGTTGTGGGGGAAATTGGGTACTAAGCTCTTATTTTCCACTACTTGTCATCCACAGACTGATGGTCAGACTGAAGTAGTTAATAGGACCTTAACTCAGCTTTTACGCACTGTTGTTCATAAGAATTTAAAAACTTGGGAGGATTGTTTGCCATTTATAGAGTTTGTATATAATAGGACGATGCATACTACTACTTCATACAATCCTTTTGAAATTGTTTATGGATTTAATCCACTTACTCCTTTGGATTTGATGCCTTTACCTGTTGATGACAGGAGTAGTTTGGATGGACAAAAGAAGGCGGAGTTGGTGAAGTCACTTCATGAGAGGGTACGGCTTCAAATTGCCCAAAAGAATGAAAGGGTTGCTTCCCAAGCCAATAAAGGACGAAGGCGTGTCATCTTTGAACCAGGAGATTGGGTTTGGGTTCACATGCGCAAAGAAAGATTCCCAGCCCATAGAAGGACTAAGTTGCATCCTCGAGGAGATGGACCTTTCCAAATTCTTGAGAAAATTAATGACAATGCATATAAAGTGGATCTTCCAGGTGAGTATAAAGTTTCTGCAACTTTCAATGTTTCTGATCTTTCTCCTTTTGATGTAGGTGAAGATTCGAGGTCGAATCCTTTTGAGGAGAGGGGGAATGATAGGAACCAAGGTGGGCCTACTCTTAAAGATCCTTTGCAAGTTCCAGATGGGCCAATTACAAGATCAAGGGCCAAGAAGATCAAGGAAGCAATGCAAGGATTGGTGCAATCCACTTGGGATGAAGCCAGCAAGAGCCCAACACTGAAGATGGGTCTGAAAGAAGAAGAACCAGCTTTGATCCACTTTATTCAAGCTGTGGAAGACATGACTTAGAGATACGGCCTATTGTTATTGGAGGCTTCCAATTTGGTTAAATGATTTATTTTATTAGTTTAGAATAAGTGGGCTTGAAGATGCTTGACTCACATGTCTTATTTCTTTTGAACTATGTTTTTGGAAGGCCTTGTATTTTGGCCAAGGTCTTATTTGGAAAGTTACATTTTAGGATCTAGGGTTTCATCAATTTATTCTAGGGGTTACTGTAGCCGCGCATACTGTAGCCAGTACTGTTCATCAAGGGTAATTTTGGGTAAAAGGGGCTTTATTTTGGCTAGGGTTTTGATTAGGTTTGGCTTTAAAAACTCTTTGTAGCCTCATTCGAGAGTTTAGACATTATTGAATTTTATTTGTGAGTTGAGTTTTCTCCTCTTGTTCTTGATTGAACTCTTGAACTTATCAAAGGTAAATCACAACCTTTGTGGCGTTCCTCCTTTATAATCTGGGTTCTTGAGACGGGTTCTTCAACGGGTCTAGATTTTAATATAATCTAGGTTCTTGAAGCGAGTTCTCATCGGGTCTAGATTCTCCATCCTTGACCTTGATTTTTGGCTTTCTTGGGGAGTTTTTAAATAAATTTATCAAATATCATAAATTTATCAAATATCTGAAAATGAGGCTACAAAGAGTATTTAAACCAAAACCTAATTAAAACCCTAGATAAAATAAAACCCCATCTTCCGAAAATACCCATGAGTGAACAGTGCAGCGGCTACAGTAACTCGGCTACAGTAACCCTAACCCTAGTTCAATAAAATAATAACTTTTCCAACATGCCCTTACATAGGCATAAACCCAATTATTCTAAGCAAATAAAATAGGTCCTTGAAATTAATTAAATAAGTTGAAAGCCTTCAAGGGTCCAAAGCCTTTAAGTCATGTTGTTGCCATTTCCATATCTTATGAAATGAATCAAAGCATAATCTTCATCGTTTAAGCCCTTGAACTTGTATTTGGCCCATTTGGAACTTGCAACATATCTTTAAGACTAGGCCCACCTTGGTTCCCATCACTTCCGTAAACCCTCTTGATGAAACCTTGTTCTTTTAAAGTGGGTTGTTTTCCCCCAATTGGCCTTGGGCCTTCCTATATTTTAATACAATTATTAAGTTATATTATGGGTCTTGAATAATGTTAATATGTAGTAATTTTTAATTATATTATCTCTTCAGTATGATTTTAAGTAGTTAGAAGGCTAGACAAGTTCACTAAGAAATTAGTAACATCTAGTACCTCATATAGGTAGCGCGTTATAAGTTGGAAATCAAGAAGCAGTGCTAAGAGATAAATAGTATGATCATATAATTGCATGTGTACTGTGAATATTATTGTTATCTATGAAAATATGATGTGTTTATGATGGTTATCTACGCTACGCTAAGAGACAAGTCAATATTAGATTCCTTTCAAAGCATATTCTTATGAACTATGTTTTTGGGAAGGCCTTATATTTTGGCCAATGGCTTATCCGGAAAGTTACTTTTTAGGAACTAGGGTTTCATCAATTTATTGTAGGGGTTACTGTAGCCGCGCATACTGTAGCTGGTACTGTTCATCAAGGATAATTTTGGGTAAAAGGGGTTTTATTTTGGTTAGGGTTTTGATTAGGTTTGGGTTTAAAAACTCTTTGTAGCCTCATTTGAGGGGTTAGACAATATTGAATTTTATTTGTGAGTTGAGTTTTCTCCTCTTGTTCTTGATTGAACTCTTGAACTTATCAAAGGTAAATCACAACTTTTGTGGCATTCCTCATTTGTAATCTGGGTTCTTGAGACGGGTTCTTCAACGGGTCTAGATTTTAATATAATCTAGGTTCTTGAAACAAGTTCTCATCGAGTCTAGATTCTCCATCCGTTGACTTGATTTTGGCTTTCTCGGGAAGTTTTCAAATTAATTGTGGGTTCAAGGGAATTCATTCCCACGGGTTCATATCAGTTGTGTAATGTCAAACGTCGGTAGTTGCCTTTGGACTGTGCCAACGTGCTAGTAGTGGGTCGTTTATGTAATCTTCTATTTAAGTTCATTAAGCCTACCGAATGAAATCATCAAGTTTGCATCTCAATTTTTTGTGAGTATTTGGAGGCTAGTGGCACCTCTAATTGCCACACACATTTACATCTTAATTTTAATTAATTACAACACTCATAACACATTTTATTAACAACAATTTTAATCTGACTTGGATGCCAATCCATTAAAAAAAAAGGTGGGAAAAAACTGAAAAGGCAAAATAGTTGTTTTTATTTGTCGACACCATTTTAAGTCAAAATAGGTGGGGGAAAAGGTGAAAATGTACCGTATTGTTTAAGGTAAAGCGGCAGTTTTTTTTATTGGGAAAAGCTTCTTTTTCCACTTGATTTGCCCACTTGGTTTGACCGCTGGTCATTTTTTATTTTTTTTATTATTATTATTATTTAATAATTAAATAAATGATTTTAAGTGTATAAGTATATTTTTTTATTTTTTTAAAAAATAAAAATGTATTAAAAAAATGTGAAAAGAAAAAAGCAAAAAAAATAAAAAAGACTGGGCGGCACGCCCAATGGTATGCTGGGCAGCAGAGTAGTCTTGCCCTTTTTTGTCTGGGTGGGTCTGTAACATGTCTTTAAATGTGATTGGTGGGATCTAGGCAGTGGTCGGGTTTTGATACATAGGGATAATCACTTTACAAGTATCAATACTGCATCTAAATGGTACGAAAATGATCCATTCATATTGGCTTGTCTAGGTACCCAAGTATATTA
This sequence comes from Juglans regia, assembly GCF_001411555.2. Taxonomy (NCBI): domain Eukaryota; kingdom Viridiplantae; phylum Streptophyta; class Magnoliopsida; order Fagales; family Juglandaceae; genus Juglans; species Juglans regia. The sequence continues at coordinate 14,089,196 of NC_049916.1, read as the reverse complement.
CTTGATTGATCCAATGAAAAGTGCTGATAAAGATAGTGGAGAGATAACTTGGCGAGTCGTACAAAAATTTGTCCCTCGAAATATATATAAAGCAGGGACGAGTGCAGAGCACGAGAATAGTGGAGATGAAAATGACACTCTGATTATGGAGGCATACCAGGAAGATGGAGAGGGTATTAACTTGTTTGTTGACCTCGGTGGACTCGAGTTGCTCCCCTTGTGTAGAGATGATGTCCCACCCATCCATCTAAACCCGTGTGTATTAAATGATCATTCAATTCAAGTAAGTGAGGAGGAAGAAGAAGAAGAAGTGTCAGAAGATGAAGACGAATCAGAATCCGGCAAGGAGGTGGATGGATAAGGAGGATGAAGAAGAGGTACATGATGATGATGAAGATGTTATTGAGAGAGATTCTGAAACAAGCACGGAAAATACATATGAAGAATAAAAGTACTAAATATTTTATTCATATAGGTGACTATAAAATATCTTCAATTTTCATAATTTCTTCTAATTAATTTTCTTTGATATTACTAATTCTTTTCAAGAATGCCGCCAAAACGACAACGAAGAAATGTGCCTCCGCCAAGTCCAAGTCCTGAACCATTGAGGACTCCCCACTCGAGGAATCCGATCCTGAAGATCAAGTTAACAAGGAAGAGAAAAACAGTCAGTCGACACCTACCAGTAAGAAAATATTGTCGTTGATAATTAATTATATAGTTAATATTTTTGTCTCAATAACTATATAACTATAATTATATTATCTATTATCATGTAGTTGATGCATCTGCACGTCGCGGTCGTGGCTATACACGTGAGAACCGTGAATGAATTGATGGCTACACTATTCCGAAGTCACAAGGGACGATGTCATGACCATTTCAAGAAGTTTGAGACATTGGAAGAGGCTGCGCAGTTTCCTTACCAGCAGATGAAGTTAAATGATTAGAGAAAATGTTATGATCTTTTTGCATCTCCAGATTATCAGGTATTTTACATTTATATCTTTTAATTATTTACATTCATATTCGTTCTATATATTATATATATATATATATATATTACAATTTACATTCTTAATATATTTTGTAGCACTTGAGTTCTACAAATGCACATAATAGATCCGCTTTGATTGTCCACCATCGTGCCGGTTCAAGGTCATTCCACCGTTTTGCTGAAAAAATGGTAATTAAAAAAATTATAAAATTCATTTATTTTTCTGATATTTTTTATTTAAGTACTAACATTATCTTTTTAAAATTGTGTATGTCGCTTTGTTAGAAACGTGATGATTCTGAAAAATTTTATCTCATTCATGTCTATGCTGCTGCTCACACTAATGAGCATAGTGAGTGGATGGATCCTGTCACTGCAGATAATTATGTAAGCAGTGTTAATTTTGTTAAATAAATTATGTAACATGTGAATAATTTATTTTTTATTTCTATTTCTTTTAATACGTTACTTATTAACGATTATTACCTTTAAAATTGCAGGAAAAAATGATGGAGATGCAGTCGGCTTCTGGGGAATCCTCCCTAGTGACATAGACATATTCACGCAAGTGCTCGGGTCGCAGTCTAGTATGGCAAGAGGTTTGGGACGATCTATTAACCATAGATGTTCATCCACCTCAACCTCATCGACTTCACAAATTAATAATCTTACCAAAGATTTAGAAGCTGTACGGCGTGATATTTAGTATATGAGGTCAAGACAGCAAGAGTTAGAGTCTCTCTTAGAACGACAGTCTCATTTAGAAATGGATTTGCAGGACCAACAGAGAGACCAGAATGAAAGAATACGCAATGAAGTCCAAGAGCAAGTGCAACGGGAGATGATGGTGCAAATGGAGCGTGTTATGTCGTTGCAACATAATTACGGTGGGCGATGGAAAAAGAAGAAATAAATTTTATCTGTATTTGTGGCTAGTTTTCATATCTAATTTTAATATTTTATAAGATATTGTTACTTGTTAATTGATGGTATGTAATATGATATAATTGGTATGTTTTTAAATTTTATGAAATTAGTATTTCTGATTAGTACCTTCGAATGTAAATTTAAATCGTTCGAACGTGAATACATAAAATTGGATAGTAACATTTGAACGTAGGCTTATACATTTGCACGTACTCACACTCAAACGAACAAACCGTTCGAACGATTAAACGATTAACGTTCGAACAAAGCTCTGAACGTACCACTTGCATTCAAACGCTCCTTCGTTTACATTCAAAATAACATCCGAACCTTACACCCGTTACTTTTGAACATTGGTCCATTAACGTTCGAACGGAAATTCGAATGTCTATTACAATGAATGTTCGGACACATAAACGTTCGAAAGCAAATATGATACGTTCGAACTATAATCAACGAACTTCAAATTCTCTCATTCGAACGCCAATCGGTCAGGTTACCGTTCAAACGTTCAATTTGACGTTCGAACATTACTTTCTGTGACAGTTCTCAACTGTCACAAAAAGGTAACGTTCGAATGTTCAACCAAACGGAACAACTTCAATCGTCACTAAAAATATTTTTAGTGACGGTTCAACAATAAACAGTCACCAATTATTTTGTGACTCACATTAGGTGACGGTCATGGTGACGGTTTCAAACCATCACCAAATATCTTTACTGACGTTTTTGTAATTTTTGGTGACGATTTCCTCTGTCACAAAAGATAAATTGTGTTGTGGTGGAATGATGTTTTGGAATACTAGTTATCATGTTAAATATTGGAAAAATAGTTTAAGGACCGGATTTGTCAATTTGATTTTTTTTTCCTTATCATATGGTTGAGAATCTATAAGTGGGATAAAGGGGAGGATGGGAAGCTGAATCCCATATCTGTTAGGCCCTTCCACGTAGTAAAGAGAGTTGGGTCAATAGCATACGAGGTCAATATACCTCCAAGTCTAGCGAGAATTCACAACGTTTTCCACATGCCGATGCTAAGAAAATACGTGCATGACCTCGTCCAAGTGATTGATTACAAGCCCTTGCATATCTAATCAAACTTCAAGTATGAGGAAGTGCCAATAACAATACTGGACTGAAAGGAATAGGTCTTATGAATGAAGATTAGTACTGTTCACCTGGGTACAAATCCAAGTATACCCAGACCTGGGTGTGTAGTGTGGCTTGGTTACCTGCTTGGGTTAACTCGGGTCATAATTAGGGTTTTTGAAACCCAAAATTTTTGGTACCCAAGTGTACCAATTTTTTTTAAAAGATCCGAGTACTTGAGTTGCACCCGAAAATTCAGGTACCTGGATTGGGTATAACTTATTTTTTTTAAAAAATGAACCTGGTTTTCGAGTATTGGGTTTAAAATCCAATACCTAGGTTGAGAAGCTTACAACCACAACTTGAGATTTGACAGAACTTGAAGCGTCGAAACATGCAACACAAGGTTACATACTTCCATTGATGACAGTTAAAGATGCAGTGCACTTAAAATGCATATAATAGTATGCAATATTCACAACGGATAATTTATTCTTTGAGCAATACACAATGTGCCAGAATTACTATATCCAAAAAATGTAAACATACCTCATAAATTCACATAATTAACAGATATCCAAATGGGTTACAACACTTGTCCAACAAATCTGTAACAAAATAAGTACTGGTTACAACCCTCCATAATTACAGACTTGAAATAAAATTACTGCACTAAGTTGTTGAGCCACTCACATAGCTCGGCTATGATATCTAAAATCACATAAAAAAAAATTGCATAATTGAAGCTATTAGTTCCTCGTCGTAGCATTGTGGACTATTTGACCTCGTCCAGTCTGCCGTGCGTGAGTTCTCTAGATCCTGACACACATCTACCGTGCTGGGAGAATGGTAGTTGTGATTACCAAGTGAGATTTGTTTGTAAACAAATCTCAACAAATAAGCTACTACACTACCAACAGTATACATATGCATATATGACAATAAAATGACATGGATGCTTCATGACATGTGCTTGACTTGGAAAAACAACTTGACTGCACATGAGCATAATATGACTTGACTAAATTGAACATGACATAACTTGACAAGAACGTGACATGAACATGAGACATATATATGGTTGATTAAATGTGAAACTGCGGATGATACATGGGTCCCCTTAATCCGCGTGCTCGTGCTGGTACTGCATCTCATCACATGCATCTATGCCATCTATGAGTACGTCATGCTAACTGAATTGATTTAAAACTAATAAACATGTAGCTGTTACCATCGGCATTGGGTGTCTAACTTTGACTTAGGTCCTATTCAAATCCTGTTGATGGTACTTTATCAACCCAGAGAATTCCACAACTAGTTTAAACACTCCAGCATGGACAAAAAAATTTTACTAGGATAACTCTCCATCCTAGCACCTAGAGTCGTGATAAAAATTAAAGATTCCAAATTATTAGAAAATATTTCATGACATACTCAATGCATGTGATATGACATGGCATGTAACAAAATGAATGTGTGGCAGATGATGTGACATATTATGGCATGTAACTAAACATGAACTGTAATAAATGACATCACATGAAATATTATAACAATTTATAATAATCATAAGTGACAAGGATAGAACAATAACAATCTTACCACCGTATATATATATATATATATATATATATATATATATAAATACATCAAGAGTAAGTTAGAGGCTAACTTACAATGATTAATGTAAAGCAAAAGTGAGCGTAAAAGTGCGTGAACTAAAACGAGATATTTCTAAGGTTAGAATAAACATTACTAACTTATGGCTAAAATTGCAAAGTTATTCATCTACTTGTGGGAAATTACATTGTTGCCCCTAAAATAAGGATTTTGCATACTAACTCCAAATTTTACCAAAAGTTATATTTCTTATGTAAGGTTTTTCCTAAATTCAAATATTAAATCAGAAAAATTAAAAAAAAAAAAAACAACTAAGAGAAACACGCTTAGGCCGATTCACTTATAGGTCAAAAACTTAATTTTTGTTGCAATTTGACCAGCCATCAAACTAACATGCTTAAACCTATTTTTCCAACACTCAAAAATCACATCCTAGGTTCTAAAATCTAAATAAATTATCAAAATACACCATTCATAAAAGTCTTAAACTTACTACATCAACAAAAATTTCAAAACACCAAGTTTAGGTAAAAAAATATAACCAACCCTTGATGGTCTTGTCTAGCACTTTCTAGATCAATGCCAAGGATCCCGAACGTCCATAAATACTCTCTTAACAAGTTCATCAATCAAACCTAGGTGCTATCATGCTTGACTAACCAACCAAAAATCACAAAACACTTCATAAAACAACCGGCTTGCACTAAAACACCAAAACCGAGTATAGCATGCTTTGGATTTGAAACAAAACCACTTGATCCTTGATTTTCATGCAATAAATCTTCAAGAAATACAAGCATATACTTCACATTCAAGTTCTAACTTGATCTAAGTATTAAATCTAGTTTCTAACATTTCAAAATCATGCAAACTCTTTTATAAAAATATTAACATGCTATGAATCTAAACCTAACTTTCATATAAACATATTAACACTTCACCATAGCAAGATCTACCCAGGATTTCACCAAAAGTTTCACAAAACTTCCAAAATTTCACACAAACATTAAAATTGTCTCCACCGAGACCTTTGGATCAACGTACTTAACTTTCACTAGTCAAAACTCCATAAAAAAATTTCCAACAGATTTCCATGTAAACTAGACTCAAAATGGAACAAAATACATGAAGATTGAGCTATAGAAATCGACCTACAAAGGGTTGGAAATGCTAGAGCCAAAACTACCTCAAAAACTGAGGAGGCTACAAAGAGTATTTAAACCAAAACCTAATTAAAACCATAGATAAAATAAAACCCCATCTTCCAAAAATACCCCTGAGTGAACAGTGCCGCGGCTACAGTATGACGCTACAGTAACTCGGCTACAGTAACCCTAACCCTAGTTCAATAAAATAATAACTTTCCCAACATGCCCTTGCATAGGCCCCCTTAAGTACTTCCCATAATAAACTCAATTATTCTAAACTAATAAAATAAGTTCTTTAAATGAATTAAATAAGTTGAAACCCTTCAAGAGCCCAAAGCTTTTAAGTCTTGTCGTTGCCCTCTTCCATAGGTGATCAAATGAATTAAAACTGGATCTTCATCCTTCAAGCCCCATCTTGAATGTTGGGCTCTTGCTAAACTCTTCCCAAGTGGATTGCATCAATCCTTGCATTGTCACATTGATCTTCTTGGCCCATCTGGAAGTTGCAAATGATCTTTAAGACTAGGCCCATCTTGGTTCCCATCATTCCCCCTCTCCTCAAAAGGATTCGACCTCGAATCTCCACCTGGATCAAAGGGAAAATGTTTAGTAACATTGAAAATAGTAGAAACAAGATAGTTACATGGAAGATCCATTAGATATGCATTTTCATTAAGTTGTAGAAACAAGATAGTTACATGGAAGATCCATTAGATATGCATTTTCATTAAGTTGTTCAAGACTTTGGAAAAGACCATCCAAGCTACTCCTGTCATCAACAGGTAATGGTGTCAAATCTAAAGGAGTAAATGGATCAAGTCTATAAACAATTTCAAATGGTGAAAATTTAGTAGTAGCATGAACACTCCAATTATATGTAAACTCAATGAATGGTAAACAATACTCCCACAAATGTTCATGAAGTACATCTAAAGTCTTCCTCGAACCGAAATGACCACTCCAATATACAAACTCAATGAATGGCAAATGATACTCCCGGAAACGTCCATGTAGCAATTCAATGAATGGCAAATGATACTCCCACAAACGCTCATGAAACAAACCTAAATCTTTCCTTACACCAAAATGACCACTCCAATTATATGCAAATTCAATGAATGGCAAGTAATACTTCCCACAAATATTCATGCAAGAAGTTAATAAATGACAAATGATACTTCCACAAACGTTCATGTGATACGTCATTGAATGGCAAATGGTACTCCCATAAATGTTCATGCAACACATTAATAAATGAAAAATGATACTTCCACAAACGTCCATGCAACACGTCATTAAATGGCAAATGATAGTCCCAAAAATGTTCATGCAACACAACAAAAGTCTTCCTTACACCAAAGTCACCCAACAAACCACCATGTCCATCACACACAAGCAGCTTACGCATAAAACTAGTAGGCACAGAAAATCTATTCTCTCTAAACAGGTACCAATCTAGTTTATAGAACTTACCAAATGATGCTTTCTCACATATTCCATACACACTAGCAAAGTCGTCATCATTAGCATGCAATTCCTTTTCATATTCAAGTCTCAACAATTTTGCATCTAAAATGAAGACAAGGACATACCTTCTTGCTAAAGCATCAACGACAAAATTTTCCATACCTTTTGTGTATTTGAATACATGAGGAAAAGTCTCAATACAATCCTCCCACTTAGCACACATTCTAGTCAACAACTTACCTTGTCTTTTCAAGTGTGTCAAGGACTCATGTTCTTCCAAGAAAGGTTGGTTAGGAATTGTTGCATTCGACACAACATCAATGTAGTGCTTTATCTCCCTAATAGGTGGCAATCCACTAAATACACCACTAGCAAACACGACCTCATATCCCTGCAACAAAGAGACAACAATACTAGGCAAACATACGTCAAGTTCGTTAGGATTAAGACTCGCCTTAGCATAAAAACTCATTTTTCTCTTTGTTTTTCTCTCACTTTCTTCACACTCTCTTTTCTTTCCACTCTCTTTTTCTTTTTCACTCTGTTTTTCCCTTTCACACTTTTTTTTCTTTTCACTCTCTTTTTTTCTGTCACTCTCTTTTTCTTCATCTTTTTTTGTACTCTCGACCTCACAATTATTTTTCAACTCATTCTCTCTTTTGCTTGAGGTCTTAGTCTCACCCTCTTCTTTTTTCTCTCTCATTTTTCTCTCTTTCTCCATTTCAGTCTCACTATTTCTTTTCTTCTCAATCTCATCTTCACTCTTGCTTTTCAGCTCAATCTCACTTTCACTCTTGCTTATTTGCTCAATCTCCTTTTCATTTTTTCTTTTTTGATCACTCTCATTTTCACTCTTTATGTTTTGAGCAACCTCACTTTTAGGCTTCAATTGATCCCCATGGACCTGTGTTGGAGTTAAAGTAGCAAGTTTGATTGTTTTTCCATCTTTTTCAAAACTGTACATGTTCCTTAACCCATCATGGATCACCTTCCTATCATACTGCCATGACTTCTCCAACAAAATATGACTAGCATGCATAGGCACTACATCACAAAGCACCATATCCTGGTATTTTCCAATTGAAAAGGAAACTAGCACTTGCTTAGTTACCCTAACCTCCCCACAATCACTCAACCAGTGCAACATGTATGGTCTAGGGTGTTTCGAGGTACGTAAATTCAATTTCTCAACTAAAGTAGTGCTAGCCAAATTAATACAACTTCTCAAATCAATGATCATGCTACATACCTTGTTGTTGATGTGGCATCTAGTATGAAAAATATTCCCACTCTGCTGCTCTATATCATCCATCTTAATTTTTGTATTGAGTGCATGCCTGGTAACAAGAGAATCACCATAGTCTTCATTCTCATACCCATTTTCAACACTAAACTCGGGACGCCTCTTATCTCTCCTGCCATGAAGATTTCTAATTACCACCTCTTGATGATCATCCTATCCCTCACTTCACCCAACACCAAGTTCAACTTCTCAAACTGTTGTTGCATGACTTGCAACACAAAAGATGTGTTATCTACAATCTCCTTTGGTGATGAGTCACTTCTATGAGACATCATAATGTGTTGCACAAAAAGAATGTTAGTGGAAAACCTCACACACTCCCTTACGTGTTTACACTCAGATAATGACACTCCACTCGTGTGTAACTCTGAATTGGCTTTTTACTCGATAATAATCTCACACTCTCTTGCCTTTTACCTCAAGAGTTTTCCCACTCAAGTTCTTTAAAAACTAGTTGAACTAAATCAAGACAACACAGCCCTTGTATTATTGCAACCAGTAATATAGATCAAAGAAACAAGGAATGAATAAAATGACACGAGACTCAAGGAATTTATACGAGGGAAAGAGTAATTTATACCAGAAAGATGTAATCAGCTCCTATGATGATAAAAGCTTAATCAACAAAAACTTTATTTCTTTTTGTTGAAACTATGTAGCAACTTTGAATATGCTACCTTCTCTTTTCTTCTTCTTCTTCCTCTTCTTCTTCTACTTTTTTTTTTTTCTTTCTTTCTTTCTTTTCTTTTCTTTTCTTTTCCTTTCTTTTCTTTTCACCAATTCAATCACAAATAGCAATATTCAATTGTGAAAATCAAGCAATTGAATTCAAGCACGACAATGAAGTAGAAGAGAATCAACGGAATGGCACTCCAAGCAACAGATAAACTTAGAGATGCAGGAAACTCTAGAATTTTGAAACCCTAGGTGATGCAAATTTCAGCCAAACCCAAAATCCTAGGAATTTTGGAAGCCTACTTTTTGTTTCTATTTTTTTTTTTTTTGGCAATCCGAGCACAATGAAGCCCTAGAATTAAATTAAAGGATGCTATAATTAAAAGATAGAATCAGACTTGATTGGAAACCTTGCTCTGAATACCAAATGATATGAACCCGCGGGAAAGGAATCCCTTGAACCCACAGTCAATTTGAAAACTTCCCAAGAAAGCCAAAATCAAGTCTATGGATGGAGAATCTAGACCCGATGAGAACTTGTTTCAAGAACCTAGATTATATTAAAATCTAGACCCATTGAAGAACCCGTCTCAAGAACCCAAATTACAAAGGAGGAACACCACAAAGGTTGTGATTTACCTTTGATAATTCAAAAGTTCAGTTAAGAACAAGAGGGGTAAAACTCAACTCACAATGAATAAATTCATCAAATTTTATAAACTTCATAAATTTCTGAAAATGAGGCTACAAAGAGTATTTAAACCAAAACCTAATTAAAACCCTAGATAAAATAAAACCCCATCTTCTAAAAATACCCCTGAGTGAACAGTGCCGCAGCTACAGTAACTCGGCTACAGTAACCCTAACCCTAGTTCAATAAAATAATAACTTTCCCAACGTGCCCTTACATAGGCCCCCTTAAGTACTTGCCATAATAAACTCAATTATTCTAAACTAATAAAATAAGTTCTTTAAATGAATTAAATAAGTTGAAACCCTTCAAGAGCCCAAAGCTTTTAAGTCTTGTCGTTGCCCTCTTCCATAGGTGATCAAATGAATTAAAACTGGATCTTCATCCTTCAAGCCCCATCTTGAATGTTGGGCTCTTGCTAAACTCTTCCCAAGTGGATTGCATCAATCCTTGCATTGTCACATTGATCTTCTTGGCCCATCTGGAAGTTGCAAATGATCTTTAAGACTAGGCCCATCTTGGTTCCCATAAAAAACTCTCTCGGTTTCTTTCTAGAAAAGTGAGGGAAAAAGTGCTAAGTGTGAAATGAAGATGTGAGAGGTGTGATATAAGGGAAGGGCTGACATGAGGGTGGGAGCCGAAAAGAGGTGGACAAAAGTGTTGTGTAGCCTTTTTGATTGCCATAAAATTACTATTTGAAGCTAGCAAATGATTGGAATGTCAGCCATAGGCTTGTCCTTGAGAGGAGGAATAACTTTGGCTTGTTGGTGGTTTTCGGTGCGCCAAAGATGGGCCTAATCTGTGGGCTTCAATTTGGGGTATAGATAGGGTTTCATTTTGGGTTTCAGTTGGATTAAGTCCAAATCAAAATTTTCTTAGTCCTATGTAATCACCAAGATGTAAGAGAGTGATTAAGGGTGTATGAGTGTATAATTGAGTGGTTAATAGCATGTGGAAGTAAATCAAGTGATTAAATATTGACAACTTTAAGGTTTGGAAACCAAGTTTAGGGTTTTGGCCAACACATGGGATTTAGGGTTTCAGTTGGTTTCCAATGATTTAGGGTTTCACTAGAGTTGAAACCTTCTTGGGTTGACCAAATAGTGTTTAGTTGAAAGGAATAGTGTTTGGCATAGGTATGATCGTGTGACTTGATTTACCTATCATTCCATCATACTTCAACCTCCATGTGACAAGTGTCCTATTACTATTCAAATGAATGGCTAGGGTTGTGCCACGTGTCAAACCAAAAGTAATCCTAATGATTCTAAGTGGATTTGGACATTCTAAAAGGTGATTTGACAATTGTTTGAACCGGTTGCCACGTGGCTATCCTGGGTGTTACTATTAACCCAAAACATTGCGAAACTTTTTATTGCACTATAAAATCCTAGATAATCATATGCATCTAGGTATATATATTGAAATTTTAGAAACTTTTAGAGAGCATACATGGATTATAATTCTTGTTTTTTTTTTGGGGGGGGGGGATTTTCTATATTTATAGAATTATAAATAAAATCTAGGGGGTGTTTTGAATTTTCAAAAAAATTTGGGGGGAAGGGGGCAAGGCCCCCTTAAGCACAGCTTGGGTCCGCCACTAGGGGTGGTGAATTCCGAGCCCTTAATAATTATGTTCTTTCCAAACTTGAAATCTCTCACCAGTTGGCTTGCCCTTATACCCATCAACAGAATGGCATGGTGGAGCATAAGCACCATCACATTATCAAGATGGGACTTTCTCTCATGAGTCCTTGACTTCCTCGAACCTTGGTGGCAGAGAAGCACTTCAATGATTGGTCGAAAAATTTTCTACAACGTTTTGATTAAACTTTATTTTGGATTTGACTCGTTTCCCTCTTTGAGTGAGAGTTCTCCAATAATTCTCTTTAAAATGGTAGTGAGTAACAAGATTTTGCAAGTTTATAGTGTATTCATGCCTTGTCATAGTGATTTGAAACATATTCTATGTAGGGTTCGAAACTCTCCTTGAATGGTTGTAATATGCAAGTGTGGTTGCCAAACTGAACACTTACCTATTAATGGTTTTCTCTATACATGAAAACAATTGCTCTTGGGACATGGTCAGACTTTGAATACTATTGATGGGAACATAAGGATCGAGCTTCGGTGAGAACTCCCAAGTTTGATTTGCTACAATTCGCTAGTCCCGTTATGGTGTCAGTCTCACAGGTCGGTGAAAAACAAAGGGATCAAAATTTGTTTTAACAGTTACACAAAGAGCTCTATATATAGACCCATTGGCAACAGTTAACAAGAGGCACAACTGTTGGATATAACTGAATAAGCATATCTCTCCACGCACCTCCAAACATCATCTAGCATGGGAAACCGTCACTATGGGGAAGGATGTACATGCAACAAGGTGCACACTGTTATTGGGTGGTCACCTCATGCATCTATATTTTATAGCAACTTGGACATGGGTAGCTATGACTTCCAGTGGTGGCTTTCGTTTGAGTTTGGCCATCCATGATGGTCTTGGAAGTGAGACCGTAATGCTTTTCGATGCTTTTTGTTGCTTGATTTTAGATGGTTCCACTACAGTGGGTGTGGCTTTGTTTTATGGGAGTGAAATGTGGTTGAGTGCTATAGTTCGTGGAAGCTCTAGCCGTGAAGTACTGAGGCTCATCTAGATTGTTTGGATGTGTAGCAAAACATTACTGTGGGATTGAGATTGTTGGCTTGTTCCATGGTGCAAGGCCGACATATGTGGCTTTGAGGGAGGAACCGACAGTGGAGGAGGCCGCGACTTGGTAGGAGACATATGACAACCTTAAGGCTAGGGGAAGAAGACAACGTGCATGAGGGGACGTGTGTGTATGTATATGTATGTTTGGTCCTTCGCACATATACATGGGCTAGGTCCAATTTTATGGTCTTTAACTCGATCTTATGATTTTTCCTTGAGTCTAATTTGTGGACTTTTAAGGATCCTTTGGCACTTAATAAAATTTGTTGGTCTACTTAATGGGCCTAACCAAATTCTTGGGCTTCCCTAAATTTTTGTAGGCCAAGTCACTTAATAAATTCTAATGGGTTGGTTTCGTCTAAAATAAGTCCAACTTGTCCAAATTTTTTTTTTTTTTTGAAGATAAAGTCTCATGTATTCACTTTAAAATAGTGTTTGGATACAAGTTGGGATAGTACCAACATACCAGATACTATCTCTAATACTAAGTGCATCACGACTTAAGGCATGAGCTACAACATTACCAGCTCTAAGAATATGCCTCACGGTCCAAGATGTAAAAGAGTTCAAAATAGACTTAGTGTCCCTAATCATGGTGCCCACATAAGAATCATTGGCTTCACCAGTCTTGAGGTAGTTGACACCTTGTAAAGAGTCCCTTTCCAAGATGAGTTCTTTCCAGCCTAGAGATTTGCAGAAAATGGATGCTTGTAGGAGAGCATAGGCTTCTACCAGTAGTGGGTCAGGGTAGAGATCATGCTTCATTCTCATCGTGGCCTTAACTGTTCCTTCCCGATCTCGAATAATTGCTCCCACACCCACCTTGCAGTTGTTTTTGTCAAGGGCAGCATCCCAATTCAACTTGAGTTGGCCACGTGAAGGAGCTTCCCATTGAGATGACCTCCCTAGATCAGGTGATGGAGTCTTGGTAACATGTTGAAGTTGACTCAACTCCTCAATGAATACCTTGGCTTGTTGAATGAGGGAGTTAGGATGCATGAAAGTTTTGTTAAACACTAGTTCATTCCTTCTTTTCCAAATCATCCAAGCTGTGATAGAAAACTCAATCATCACCTCATCTTCTAGGAACTCAAACAAGCTTTCAACCAGTTGTTTGAAAGCCTGTGATTGCAGGCTTGTTTTCTAAAGCTTCCTACTGCTTTGACCCCAGACATCTTGAGCAGATGGGCATTCCCACAATGCATGCTCAATGGTTTCTGGATATAAGTGACAGATGGGGCAGGAAGCATCTTTAGTAACCTTTCTCTAGAATAGGTTTGTTTTTTAGGGAAAAGCATTTAGGCAGGCCCTCCATAGAAAGGTCTTTATAGCATTTGGAATTTGCAGATACCATACTTTAGTCTAGGGTTCAAACACCCTCTTGAGCTCAGAGGCTTGGCCTACCTTTCTTTTATCCAACTCATCCTTTAGGTAGTAAGCACTCTTGACTGAGAATGTGCTAGTAGGAGTGCACCTCCATATCAGCTTATTTGGCTTCTGGTAGGGACTGAGGGGAATCCTCTTGATGATTACAGCTTTTGTGCTTTTAAAAAGTGCTTCTAGCATGGGAATCTTCCATTGGTTTGTATAGTGATCGATGAGCATAGCAACTATAGTGACTACTGGAGGAACCTGGTTGAACTTTGAGGTCTGAAAGTGGAATTTTTAGGGATCCACTTGTCATTCCAGATGGTCACAAAATTCCCATCCCCAATACGCCAAATTAAACCTTCCTCAAGGAGTGGTTTAGCAGAGATAAAACTCTGCCAGAGGAAGGATGAGTTGTAGCCCACTTTTGCAGAAAGGAAGTGCTTTCCTTTGAAATATTTCTCTTGAAGTACCCTGGCAGTAACTGAGTGTGGAAATGAAAGAATCCGCCAGCATTGTTTGGCTAGAAGGGCAGCATTAAAAATCTTCAAAGTCTCTAAGGCCCAACCCTCCGAACTTCTTAGACTTGCTCATCTGTTTCCATGCTACCCAATGTATCTTGTGGTCTTGGGACTGTTGCCCCCACCAGAAGGATCTGATCAATTTGTTGAGCTCATGAAGTAATTGTTTTGGCAGCTTGAAAATTCCCATGCAATAGGTGGGGATTGATTGGATCATAGCCTTAACAAGGATCTCCTTCCCTGCTTGTGACAGCAGTTTGGTTTTCCAGCTGCTTAATTTGGCCTGCACTTTAGCTAATACCCCTTTGAGAGAGTAGGTTCTAGATCTGCCGATGAGGGCCGGTAAACCTAAGTATTTCTCACATGAATTTGTCCCTCTAATTCCAGCAATGCTTGTTACTATCTCCTTGGTTTCCTCTTGAGTATTCCTGCTGAAAAGGATTGAGGTTTTTTCCTTGTTTAGTCTTTGCCCTGATGCTTTCTTGTATGTGTCCAGCAGACAGTAGAGATGACTCCATTCAATCGAGTTGGCCTTGCAGAAAATGAGAGAGTCATCTGCAAAAAATAGATGATTAATGTGCAAATGGTTCTGTCTAATAGGTAAGCCTGTGATGAAACCATTACATTTTGCCCTATTAAGGAGACAGTTGAGAGCTTCACCACACAAGATGAAAAAGGTAAGGGGAAAGAAGATCTCCTTGCCTAAGGCCTCGAGAGGGGCAGAAGAAAGGTTGGGACACCCCATTTACTATAAGAGAATAAGTAACTGAGGTAACACATTTCATGACTAAACCAACCCAAGAGTCTGAAAAGCCCATCTTGTGCATAACAGAATCCAAGAATTCCCACTCAATCATGTCGTAAGCTTTACTCATCGAGTTTTAAGGCCATAAAACCATCTTTGCCCTTCAACTTGGTTTTCATGGTGTGCAGGGATTCAAAAGCCATAATGATGTTGTCAGTTATAAGCCTCCTTGAGACAAAATGATAGGAACCAAGATGGGCCTAGTTGTAAAGATCATTTGCAACTTACAGATGGGCCAAGAAGATCAAGGAGAGACAATGCAAGGATTGATGCAATCCACTTGAGACAAGTTTAGCAAGAGCCCAACATTCAAGAAGGGGCTTGGAGGATGAAAATCCAGTTTTAATTCATTTGATCAGCTACGGAAGAGGCCAACGACAAGACTTAAAGGCTTTGGGCTCTTGAAGGGTTTCAACTTATTTAATTAATTTAAATAACTTATTTTATTAGTTTAGTATAATTGAGTTTATTATGGGAAGCACTTAAGGGGGCCTATGCAAGTGCATGTTGGGAAAGTTATTATTTTATTGAACTAGGGTCAGGGTTACTGTAGCCGAGTTACTGTAGCGAGGGACTGTAGCCGCGGCACTGTTCATCCAGGGGCACTTTTGGAAGATGGAGGTTTATTTTGGCTAGGGTTTCATTAGGTTTTGCTTTAAATACTCTATGTAGCCTCATTCTAATCAGTTTATGAAGTTTATAAAATTTGATGAATTTATTCATTGTGAGTTGAGTTTTATCTCTCCTCTTGTTCTTAATTGAACTTTTGAACTTATCAAAGGTAAATCACAACCTTTGTGGCGTTCCTCCTTTGTAATCTGGGTTCTTGAGACAGGTTCTTCAAGGGGTCTAGATTTTAATATAATCTAGGTTCTTGAAACGAGTTCTCATCGAGTCTAGGTTCTCCATCCATTGACTTGATTTTGTCTTTCTTGGGAGTTTTCAAATTGACTGTGGGTTCAAGGGATTCCATTCCCACGGGTTCATATCATTTGGTATTCAGAGCAAGGTTTCCAATCAGGTCTGATTCTATCTTTTAATTTTAGCATCCTTAAATTTAATTCTAGGGCTTCATTGTTCTAGGGTTGCCAAACAAAAAAATAGAAACAAAAAGTAGGCTGCCGAAATCCTTAGGATTTTGGGTTTGGCTGAAATTTGCATCACCTAGGGTTTGAAAATCCTAGGGTTTCCTGCATCTCTAAGTTTGTCAATTGCTTGGAGTGTCATTCCACTGATTATCTTCTACTTCATTGTCCATGCTTGTGTGTTTGAATTCAATTGGTTGGTTTTCACAATTGAATATTGTTGTTTGTGGATGAATTAGAGAAAAGAAAAGAAAGGAAAAGAAAAGAAAAGAAAAGAAAGGAAAGGAAAAGAAAAGAAAAGAAAATTCGAAAAAAAAAAGAAAGAAAAGAAGAAGATGAAGAAAGGAGAAGGTAACATATTCAAAGTTGCTACATAGTTACAACAAAGAGAAAGAAAGAAATTTGTTGATTATAAACCTTATGATCAAAGGGGCTGCTGCATACATCACTCAAGTTGGTATCTTGTCTTATTGTTACTCTTTCATTCGTATAACTTCTTTTATTCTCATGTCATTTTTATTCTTTCATGTTTCTCTTGTTCTTGTTTCCTGGATCTAATTACTAGTTGGGATAAAACAAGGTTGCCTTGTCTTGATTGAGTTCATTTAGTTCTGAAAGAACTTGAGTGGGAAAGCACTTGAGGTAAAAGGCAAGAGAGTGTGAGACTATTATTGGGAAAAGGCCAATTAAGAGTGAAACACGAGTGGAGTGCCATTATTCGAGTGCAAACACGTAAGGGAGTGTGTGAGGTTTTCCACTAACTTTCTTTTTGTGCAGCACATTATAATGTCTCATCGGAGTAGCTCATCACTAAGGGGGAGAGAATATAACTCATCCATTGTGTTGCAAGCCATGCAACAACAGTTTGAGCGGTTGAACTTGGTGTTGGGTGAAGTGAGTTATAGGATGGATAATCAATAAGCAGTGATTATAAATCTGAAAGGTGAGAGAGGTAGGAGGAGACATGAGCCTAGTATTGAGAATGAGAATGAGAAAGAAGAGTATGGTAAGTCTCTTGTTGCTAGGCATGCACTCAATACACAAATTAAGATGAATGATACAAAGCAGCAGAGTGAGAACGTTTTTCATACTAGATGCCACATCAACAACAAGGTATGTAGTATGGTCATTGATTTGAGGAGTTGTATTAATTTGGCTAGCACTACTTTAGTTGAGAAATTGAATTTACGTACCTTGAAGCACCCTAGACCATACATGTTGCAGTGGTTGAGTGATTGTGGGGAGGTTAGGGTAAATAAGCAAGTGCTAGTTTCTTTTTCAATTGGGAAATACCAGGATATGGTCCTTTGTGATGTAGTGCCTATGCATGCTGGTCATATTTTGTTGGGGAAGCCATGACAGTATGATAGGAAGGTGATCCATGATAGGTTAAGGAACATGTACTGTTTTGAAAAGGATGGAAAAATAATCAAACTTGCTCCTTTAACTCCAACACAGGTCCACGGGGATCAATTGAAACTGAAAAGTGGGATTGATCAAAAAAGAAAGAGTGAAAATGAGAGTGATAAAAAAAGAAAGAGTAAAAGTGAGAGTGATCAAAAAAAAAAAAGTGAAAAGGAGATTGAGCAAACAGGCAAGAGTGAAAGTGAGAATGAGCTGAAAAGCAAGAGTGAAGATGGGGATTGAGAAGAAAAGAAATAATGAGACTGAAAAAGAGAGAGAGAGAAAAATGAGGGAGAAAAAATATGGGGGTGAGGCTGAAACCTCAAGAAAAAAAGAGAATGAGTTGCAAAAATATTGTGAGGCCAAGAGTTCAAAAAAAGATGAGAGTGGAAGAAAACGAGAGCGTGAAACAGAAAAAGTGAGTGAGAGAAAAAAAGAGGAGGCCGAAACATCTAGAGAAAGAAAGAGTGAAAAAGAAAAGAGAGTGGTGGCTGAGAGTCAAGAAAAAAGAGTTGCACAAGAGGAAAAAGAAAAAGAGATTACAGAGAGAAACAAAAAGGCAAAAGTGAGTTTTTATGCTAAGGCAATCTTTTATACTAATGGATTTAATGACTCTTTGCCTAGTGTTGTTGTTTCTTTGTTACAGGGATATGAGGTCGTAATTCCTAGCGGTGTGTTTAGTGGATTGCCATCTATTAGGGAGATAGAGCACTACATTGATTTTGTGTCAGGTGCGACAATCCTTACCCGACCTTTCTTTGAAGAACATGAGTCCTTAACACACTTAAAGGGACAAGGTAAGTTGTTGACTAGAATGTGTGCTAAGCGGGAGGAATGTATTAAGACTTTTCCTCATGTATTCAAATACACCCAAGGTATGAAAAATTTTGTGGTTGATGCTTTAGCAAAAAGGTATGTCCTTGTCTTCATTTTAGATGCAAAATTGTTGAGACTTGAATATGATAAGAAATTGCATGCTAATAATGATGACTTTGCTAGTGTGTATGGGACATGTGAGAAAGTATCTTTTGGTAAGTTCTATAAACTAGATTGGTACTTGTTTAGAAATAATAGATTTTGTGTGCCTACTAGTTTTATGCGTAAGTTGCTTGTGTGTGATGGACATGCTGGTTTGTTGGGTAACCTTGGTGTAAGGAAGACTTTTGTTGTGTTGCATGACTGTTTGTGGGAATATCATTTGCCATTCAAAGACGTGTTGCACGAACGTTTGTGGAAGTATCATTTGTCATTCATTAATGTATTGCATGAACATTTGTGGGAGTATCATTTGCCATACATTGACATGTTGCATGAACGTTTGCGGGAGTATCATTTGCGTTTCATTGAGTTTGCATATAATTGGAGTGGTCATTCTGGTGAAAATAAGATTTCAGACATGTTGCATGAACGTTTATGGGAGTATCTGATATGAACTTCACCAACAATTGTGATGAAACCCGATAACAATGATGGCTTGGAACCCCAAGATCGTATTGACAAGATTTGTTGAGCCTTGACCAGTCACCCAACTAGATGAGAACCAAGACTACGAAGGATTGAAAACGCCACACCCAGAAATCAGAATCAAGGTGATAAGTTTGGAGCTTGAACGCCACAAGATTAACTTGATAAGTTCAAGGAGTTCTTTGAAGAACCAAGAGGAACACAAGACCTCACAAAACAAATAAGTTTCTGAAATTTCCAATCTGATATTAAAACTCGAAATAACCCCTTTTATATACTTGGAACAACCCTCCAAGAATAGGAAAAGTCATAACTACAGCTTTAAAAGCAACACAAATATTAACATAACAAGTCCCACGAAATTTAGGCCTCTTGGACTTCTAGAGGCAGCCAGAAATGACTAAATGACTAAATTCAATGTATTTCACGTACCCAGGCAAGGCCAAGTTCATTCACCTATTTAATATTCTTGAAACTTAACAAATTCACGTCCTTTAATGGTCAGACCATTCATCATATTTCTATGTGCTAATTAGCCTCTTCAATTGCCTTGATGACATGGATTAAGTCTTGAATATTGTTTGAGCCCATCTTGGTCTTTTTAGAATCAGCCCAATTCTCTTGGATTAGCCCATTTAGTGCTTCCTTGAAACGTTTGGCTCTAAGTCTTGTAATTGGGCCACTAGGAAATGACAAAGGGTCTTGTACAAATTCAGCTCCATTCCCACTTGTATGATTAGCATGTCCAACTTCTTGGTTTGTATCAGTATCATTTGCCATTTATTGACTTGTTGCATGAACGTTTGCGAGAGTATGATTTGCCATTCATTGAGTTTGCATATTGGAGTGGTCATTTTGGTTCGAGAAAGACTTTAGATGTGCTTCATGAACATTTGTGGGAGTATTGTTTGCCATTCATTGAGATTACATATAATTGGAGTGTTCATGCTACTACTAAATTTTCACCAATTGAAATTGCTTGTATACTAAATCCATTTCCTCCTTCAGATTTAAAGTCTTTTCTAGTTGATGATAGGTGTAGCTTGGATGGACTTTTCCAAATTCATGAACAAATTAATGAAAATGCATATCTAATGGATCTTCCAGGTAAGTATCATGTTTATACTATTTTCAATGTTACTAACTATTTTCCCTTTGATCCAGGTGGAGATTCGAGGTCGAATCCCTTTGAGGAGAGGGGGAATGATGGGAACCAAGATGTGCCTAGTCGTAAAGATCATTTGCAACTTACAGATGGGCCAAGAAGATCAAGGAGAGACAATGCAAGGATTAATGCAATCCACTTGAGACAAGTTTAGCAAGAGCCCAACATTCAAGATGGGGCTTGGAGGATGAAAATCCAGTTTTAATTCATTTGATCAGCTACGGAAGAGGCCAACGACAAGACTTAAAGGCTTTGGGCTCTTGAAGGGTTTCAACTTATTTAATTAATTTAAATAACTTATTTTATTAGTTTAGTATAATTGAGTTTATTATGGGAAGCACTTAAGGGGGCCTATGCAAGTGCATGTTGGGAAAGTTATTATTTTATTGAACTAGGGTCAGGGTTACTGTAGCCGAGTTACTGTAGCGAGGGACTGTAGCCGCGGCACTGTTCATCCAGGGGCACTTTTGGAAGATGGAGGTTTATTTTGGCTAGGGTTTCATTAGGTTTTGCTTTAAATACTCTATGTAGCCTCATTCTAATCAGTTTATGAAGTTTATAAAATTTGATGAATTTATTCATTGTGAGTTGAGTTTTATCTCCTCTTGTTCTTAATTGAACTTTTGAACTTATCAAAGGTAAATCACAACCTTTGTGGCGTTCTTCCTTTGTAATCTGGGTTCTTGAGACGGGTTCTTCAACGGGTCTAGATTTTAATATAATCTAGGTTCTTGAAACGAGTTCTTATCGGGTCTAGATTCTCCATCCTTGACTTGATTTTGACTTTTTCGGGGAGTTTTCAAATTGATTGTGGGTTCAAGGGATTCCGTTCCTGTGGGTTCATATCACAAAAGCTGTTTGTGTAGGGGAAATGATCTCAGTCAGGACAATTTTGAGTCTATTTGCAATGGTCTTAGCAATGATTTTGTAGAATACATTACACAGACTTATTGGCCTGAAGTCTGAGACTTGAGTTGGGTTAGTCTTCTTTGGGATAAGTGCTATGAAAGTCTCATTTAGTTTGCCTTCCCACTTGCCTCCATTTAGTGCCTCCAAAGCTGCCTGACAGACTCGAGTGCCTACTGTATCCCAGTATTCCTGGAAAAATTTTGTTGGAAAACCATCAGGCCTAGGAGAGCCTAATGGTTCATACTGAATATGGTAGCTTTAATCTCTTCAGCTGTAAAAGGTTTGGATAAGGTTGAGCTCATGTCCTCTGTGACCACCTGTTCCATTGCTACAAGACAGTCCTTTATATCCATTGGTTGAGAAGTTGAATATAAGTCAGAGAAAAACTGTTGGAAGGCATTGCATATTTCCTAAGGATCAGTAGTTTCCTAACTTGAACTAGATTGAATCCTGCTAATGGTATTGGTTTGTTTCCTCTGACTTGCACACTTAAGAAAAAACTTGGTGTTTCAATCCCCATCCTTTAGCCAGGCCTGTTTAGCTCTTTGTTGCCACTTGAGATTTTTTGCATCCATAATACTATTCAGCTCTTTTTGTAGCAACTTTATTTTAGCACTTAAGTGACCTTGGTTCGTGTTCTTCAGGTGGTTTAACTCCTCAGTTTTAGCTTTGAGATACTGCCCTTTATTCTTATGATTGCTTCTGTTCCATATTTTTAAATCCTCTTGATAGAACCTAAGCCCTTGAAGAGTTCTTTGAATGGCCCCTGGTTTATGAGCTGAGGATTCCCAGGCCCTTTTGATAATGCTCTCACAGTCCTCCAAGCTACTTCATGCTGCTTCATACCTGAAGATCTTGTTTCTTTTTTGAACAGTCTCTTGTCCCTTTGATTAAATCAGGATTGGTTTGTGATCTGATTGGGTACTTTCTAAATGGTATACTGCATGAGTGGCAAATTTTTCTATCCAACAAGTGTAAGCCCTATCAAGTCTTTCCTTAGTGTATCGGTCCCCCTCCCTATTGTTTGCCCAAGTAAATTTGTCACCATGGAAACCCAAATCATACAGGCCACAAGAAGACAGTGCTTCCCTGAATATTGCCATCTGTTTATGAGGTCTAAGGGAGGCCCCAACTTTTTCTTTTTGATGGGTGATCTCGTTAAAGTCTCCAAAACAAAGCCAAGGGATATTATCACCAGGTTTTAGAGCTTTTAACAGGTTCCAGCTCTCATGTCTTTTTGTAGTAATGGGATGGCCATAGAAGCCAGTGATTTGCCATTTGGAATTTTCTGAGATGGGCTTTAACATGGCAGAAATATGCCAGTTAGTGTATGTGAGGAGGTCAACTTTGATAGATGAGTTCCAAAGTAAGGCTAGACCTTCACTCTTTCCTCTACTGTCCACACAAAAATAGTTATCAAAACCCAGTCTAATTCATAGCTTTTCCATTCTATCACGGGTGCACTTAGTTTCCAGAAGAAAAACCAAGTTGGGGCACTTTGTTTTCACCAAGAGGTGAAGTTCCTGAACTGTTTGAGGGTTTCCAAGCCCTCAACAATTCCAACTTAAGCAGTTCATTGGGATTGGTGGGGCTGCAAAGCAGCCTCCACCAAAATGTTCTGGGTTTTGCTCTTTGCAAACATGAGCCTTAGCTTAGGTTTCTTATTTTCTTGCTTACTACATTCATGGGCCGTTTCTTTAGCATTCCTCTTGGTGTGAGTTACACGAGCATAGGCAGTGGGTTTGTCTGTGACTTCTGTGAGGGCAGCTAGTTGCCCTCTTGCCTTTCTCTTCTAGATACTGCCAGTCACAGGTTTAGTGGGTGAAAGAACCTTCATGTCATGATCCAGGGTGGTATGGCACCCTGAGAGTTGTTGAGTTGAGGTGATTGGGTCCTCAGCTAGTCTCGCTTTTTCACCCTCATCAAAAGGGGTAGGTGGAGTCAAGGGGAGTACCTGATTTGGAAAGTCTGTGTGATCCTTTGAGGGCCTGTTTTGGATGACAGCAGGACCTTCATCAGAAAGGGTGGTCTCAGGACTTTTGTTGACAAAATCCTTGTAGCTGTCAGGTGGCCAATGTCCTGCCAAAGCTGAGATGTCATTGTCTTGGGAACATGTGCCAGCTACTGTGCCACCTGTTCTGGTCAACTCAGAGTCCTCTTTCCTTGTCTGTGTTGGTGTAGCACCGAAGCTGGAAATCCCCCTTCCTCGTTGTGTGCCATCTCCATGAGGATCCATGGTCATATTCCATGGAACCTCCATACTTTCTTAGGGGTTTACCTTGTGAAAAGGAAGAACTAGCACGTAACCATTGTCCATACTGCTCTGTGCCATGAGAGTCTTGGGCTAGCTTAGCACAATTGCTTTTCCCATGCATCAAGAGTCCACATTTGAAACATACAAGTGGCAGTCTCTCATACTTGAAAAAAAGCCAGTGTTGACTGTCTCCAACCTTAAGGAAACGACCTCTTGGTAGGGGTTTTGAGATATTAACATCAACCCTGGCTCATAGATAGCTGCCCCAGCCATTTCCCTATCAACCTCAACTTCAAGCACTCTCCCTAAACCCGAGCCAACTAACGCACCAACTTTTTCAGTCATCCCAGCAAAGGGGAGATTATGAATCTAAATCTAGAAAGGCTGATGGGTGAACTACACCTCTGTGGGAGATAGCACTCCTTCGAGCTCCTTCATGCAGACTAAGTGACGGTCAAAAGACCAAGGTCTCCCGCTCATAACTTTGTTCTTGTCTAAAATTAGCTAAAAATCAAGAAGAAATTTGTTCATACCAAACTCCTTGAATGTAATCCATCCCTCTGTGTTCCATGCCTTGGACATTGTCGACTTGAAAGCCTCCCTATTTGCTGTTCTGTCATTGAAGATCATTGCAAGTAGACAATGTTTCCCTTTGATATTGGATGATAACAGTGCTCCTCTGGGAGAGTGAGCTGCTCTTGCTCCTCCTCCGTTAGTTTTAGTGATTCCCAACGCTGTGTTATATCCTCTGTCATCTTGCCAAGAGCTCTGCAGACTCAAAGCCTAAGAGAAGTTAGCTTTGTCAAAAGACAAAGGAAGAACCTCACCCTACATAGAGGAGAGGAGTGGAACGCTCGTCCAAAAAATATTTATGAACTTTCAATAATTTGTTCTGCCTAATACTTATAAAAATGAACCCACTAGCTCCATAAAATATTAATAGGCTTTGACCTAATAATTGGGCTCAATAAATATAATTAATCTACCATAATAAATTTTGGTATCGTGGTCTGTTCAAAATTATCTATTAAACTTAATAGACTTCCCAAAAATAATGGCCCATTTATACTATAAAAAAGTCATTCCCAAAACTTCAACGTCTTAAAATAAACTTTTGAGTATATAAGCCTGGTAAAAATCCCTAGTCCTAACCTCAGCTTGTGATGTTATTCAAAATGATCTATTAAACTTAATTTAAGCCTAATAACTTTTCTACCTTAAAATTATTGGATACATGGTTAAATGACTTGTTCAATTATTTTATTTATTAAAGTTTTATTTTTTCTGCGGAGACAATAAAACTACGAAAAAAGGCCCTATCCACTAGAAAACCCATCCACGCGCTTCAAAAACTGTCCGCGAGCCGTTGAGAACAACCAACCACCACTCGGATAAGAGAGAGAGAGAGAGAGAGAGAGAGCATCGAAGAATGGCGAACCTGCTGCAACTGTGCGAGTACTCGAGCTCAAATCCAATGATTTTACTGAAGCCATCCTCCTTGAACTCTCTCCTGGCCAGCACTTCACGGCCTCGCCAGCAATATAGTTATCACCCAGCTCAACCTCGCATTTCACCCCCCAAACCCAAACCCAAAGCTTCCCTACAACAATCTTCTCCTTCTCCTCCTCCTCCTCCTCCTTCTTCGTTGAATCGGAGGGAATTCATATCCCAGACCACGGCTATTTCCCTGTCTCTAGTAGCAGCTCCACCACCGGCAATGTCCGAAGACGCACTTTCCGAGTGGGAAAGAGTGTACCTGCCCATTGACCCTGGCGTCGTCCTGCTCGACATCGCTTTCGTCCCTGACGACTTAAATCACGGTATTTCTATTACTTCCCTTCACTGGTTTTGTTTCCTATGTGCTCTATATATACGACCATCATTGATTAGATTGTGATTTATGACTAAATTTATATTGCACCTACCATAGCCACTAATTCATTTTGTGTTTGTTTTATTCCCCATTTAACTACATCAATGGCTTTTGCATTTTAACTAAATTTATAGAACTATAATTTTCGTGATCGTGAAGTTCTCTTTTTCTTTGTTTCTTTTTTTTTTCCTCAATTCTTCTTATATAAAATTTGACCTTCTACATTTTTTTTTATACTACTGCAGCACTACTTAAACGATTCAGCACAATTTGACACTGTTTTATCGTAGGTTTTCTTCTGGGGACTAGGCAAACCATTATGGAGACAAAAGATGGTGGAAACACCTGGGCTCCACGTTCAATACCCTCAGCCGAGGACGAAGACTTCAACTACAGATTTAATTCCATTAGCTTCAAAGGAAAGGAGGGATGGATTGTTGGAAAACCTGCAATTCTGTTATACACTTCAGATGCGGGAGAAAGCTGGGAAAGAATACCACTAAGCTCTCAGCTTCCTGGAGATATGGTACACAAGAACTATAAAGACTACTTTTGGTTCTTTGTTAATAATGTAATAATGGGAAACTATATCTGCGTGTGTGGTTGAGATAAGCATAATGAAGTTTTTCCTGGTGTTTATTATATATGTCATATGCATTCGAGCTTAATCGCAAGTATTTTATCCTAGGTGACCTTAATATACTTGAATGCATACTCACGCTGACTTATGCTGCCATATATTGGGATTTAAATTCTAAAAATTTCATTCTTTTTGCTACTTATATGAGAGTTGCAAACTTTCTCTTGGAAATTTGTTCTTCTGGGATATACCGCTGAACTTCCTCTTTTTAATATTCATAAACCAAAAAGAAAAAAAGAAAAATAGAAAAGAAAAGTAACAAGGTGGAGAGAGGAACAGAGAAGAATAAGGCAGTGGGGAGAGGTCTGTATGTGGCAGAAAAACTGGGTGGTAGAATTTTTATCTCATGCTTTGTTGTTTAAATTAATGTTACAAGGCTCAAAATTGTATATATACTACTATAATAAATGAAACTGCACATCACCAAGTATATGCTGCCTGAAATGATGTGAAATTATGAAAATAGAGTGCTCGACAACTCCATGTCAATGCCTCCTAACTGATCACCTATTAAAAAAAAAAAAGGTCTCCTAACTGGTCCCCAGTTTTCACTTACACGAAGACTAATTCACCCTTTATTTTCTACTTCTTAAGGTGATTGTTGATCTTAGAATGTGCAGTCCTATCATATTGGATGCCAAATGTTGTTATGTATGCCTTATTATCACAATATAGTTTCAATGAGTTTCATCGGCAGTTCATGCTTTTTTCTCTCCGTACATTTTCTGCTTTTCTTCATTTTCTTGGTTTTTCCTGTCCTTGTTTCTGGTTAGGGCCATCATTGGTGGTAGTTCATTGTGGTAATTAGCATGTAGTTCAGTTGGGTGTTAAGATTTTCTGTCCTTGCTTCTGAATCAAACTTTGTTTCGGAAGTCTGGATGAGTAAGAGCTGGTGTCTGCATGTAAGAGCTTAACTTAATCATGAGAAGGATTGCAATTGAATCGAAGGTGTTTGAGATAAGGACGGAGGGGCATGAAGTGCTTATCACGGAGAGGGGTTGGAAATGATTGCAAACATTGAAGTTGGGCTGGGATACAGCACGCTGGGTCTTAAGGGCTTTGGAGGAATGTTCTCAGCATGGAAGGAAGGTGTATTATTTTGCTTACAGGGATGGTAACAGGGGATACATCGCGCATAAGAGTTTCAATTCCCGTGGCAGTTTCTTGGCCCTAGTGGAGTATAGTGGAGAGGGGCGTCGGAGCTTCATCTTTATCCCTGGGGAAAGGAAAGGAATGGGGTGGAGGAGGCTTGTAGCAATCGTGAGGGAGGTGAGTAACAAAGGTGATCAGGGGAGAAGTCCTCCATCTTCGTCGTCGACAGTAGCTCGGTCGTACTTGGAGGTTCTACAGACACCTTGAGAGGGGAGAAACTTTGCTTCGGTAGTCTTGAATAGAGTAGGGGAAGCTCCTGTTGTGGTAGGTGCACAGAGGCGGGAGGGTGATGGCAGAGGCGTGTCTGGGCAAAATGATGTAAGTATTTTGAAGGATTTGTGGGATATGCATGCAGCTTGGGAAGAGATGGCTGTTAAAGTCAATGGGATGATACAGTGCGTCTTGGGTAAAGGAGTTATGGGTTCGAATTTGGGCCTGGGGAGTGGGCCGGAGTCTGAGAATGAAGGTAAGGCCCAGTCCAAACATAATTTCGGATCCAAGCCCAACCAGCCGAAAGCTTTGGCTTGGAGGAAGAAGCCGCAGGTCGGGGCGGACTCAGAGGTGGGTGGGTCAGTGCCTCTGACGTCAGCGAAGCCTCAGATGGTGACGTCGTCGAAGCTTCGTTGCAAGAAATGCTACCTATAGCAGAGTCCGTTAAGCATGGAGGAGCGAAACCAGGCAGTTCTGCCGTAAGATCAGAATCAAACGACTCGGCTCTTGCACAGACTCAGTCGACGGTAGTAGTGAAGGAGATTCCGACGTCAATCACGAGGAGTAAAGTTGTTTCTCTCGGGAGCAAAGGCAAGACAGTTTCGACTCAAGCCCGAGACTATGTATCGGAGCCGATATCAGCACAAACGCTTCCACCATTGGCACAGAAAATGTCGATAGGCACAATGGAAGCTTCGGAGGAGCTTCTGGTGGTCCACCATGTTCTAGAAAGGGAAGGCAGGGGAAATTGTTGAGGATGTTGAGGGACATTGTGAGGTTCTGACTTCTATGATCACCCATACGAGGGAGGTTGGGGAAAATGGCGAGGCTGCTGAGGGACAAAATGAGATTCTGACCTCTATGGTGGAAAGGGGTAATTGTTTAGAAGAAAGTAGGCAGATTGAGTTTGAAAGGTCTGAAAGAGAAGACTTGGAAGAGCAAGTTAGGATGGCCTCAGTGCCAGAACTCGAAGTAGCTGTTTATGAGGAGGAGATGGATAGTTCATCTCCATTACAGATGACTCCTCTTCAGATTGTGTCAGAGGAAACCTCAGATTGGGTCTTTAAACAAGTGGAGAAAATTCAAAGCTGTGTGGGTCTCTTTTATGAGGGTTATGAAGAACAATTGAGGGCACTTTTAGTTGCTATTGAAGCTGGTCGATCCACGGTAGAGCAGTCATCTGTGAAAAAGAAGCGGGAGTTGAAAAGATTACATTGTTCCATTAATTACGACAGTAAGGAGGGTACCTCAGGGAGGATCAGATTTAAGGGGAGGGATGCCATATTTGTTAATGAAGCCTAAAATTATGTCGTGGAATGTAAGGGGGATCAATAATGTCAATAAATGCCTTCGCGATGTCTATTATTCATAGTTGGAAGATTGATGTTGTTTGTCTTCAAGAAACAAAATTAGTAAATGTGGATAGAAATGTTATTAGTAGCTTGTGGAGAGGTTCATTTGTAGGCTGGTCTTACCTAGCCTCTTTTGGTGCTTCTGGTGGAGTTCTAGTCATGTGGGATAATAGAGCTGTCAAGATGGTAGAAGAGTGTATTGGAAATTACTTGGTGGCATGTGTTTTAAGGAACGTGGAAGATGGGTGGTCGTGGGCATTAGCAAGTGTCTATGGTCCCAATAGGGATCGGGATAGGAACCTGATGTGGGATGAAGTATCAGGGTTATATTCTATGTGGGATCTTCCTTGGTGCATATGTGGGGATTTCAATATAGTTCGATTCCCAAGTGAGAGGGCGGGTCTTTCTTCAATAACTGCAGCAATGGAGGCTTTCTCACAGTTGATTTTCGACTTGGAATTGCTGGATTTGCCGTTGGTGGGGGGTGAATATACGTGGTCCAATTCTAGAGGCAGTTCAAGATTGGACAGATTTTTAGTTTCATCGTCGTGGGAAGCTCATTATCCGAAGTTGTGCCAAAAACGTTTCCCAAGGATAGGATCGGATCACTTCCCCATTATTCTTGAGTGTGGGGGTATTCATGAGGGCAAACGGTACTTTAAATTCGAGAATATGTGGCTAGAAGTGGAGGGCTTCGTAGATATGGTAAAAAATTGGTGGCTATTGTACCAGTTTGAGGGGACTCCTAGTTTTGTTTTGGCTAGTAAACTTAAAGCTTTAAAAGCTGATTTGAAGATTTGGAATAAGGAGGTTTTTGGGAATGTTGAGCAGCAGAAAAAGGTCATTTGGGATGAGCTCCAATCCTTGGAAGCTGATGGGGATAGAGAGGAGAGTTTGTCTAGGATGAATGAAGTAAAAATAGAACTTGAGAGGGTTCTTTTGAGGGAAGAAATATCATGGAGGCAAAAGTCGAGAGTTCTTTGGCTCAAAGAGGGGGATAAGTGTACTAGCTTCTTCCACAAAATGGCCAATTCTCATAGACGTAACAACGCTATTGAGATGTTAAGAGCTGAAAATAATCTGCTTACATTACCGGCTGAGATCCAAGAGCATGCTGAGTAGTATTTTAGTTCCCTCCTTAGTGAGACAGAAGATTGGAGACCTAAGATAGATGGATTGAACTTTGCAGCGGTGGATGCTTCTTCAAAAAGTTGGCTGGAAAGGCCGTTCGAAGAGCTTGAGGTGCATCGGGTGGTGTGTGGAATGAGGAGAGACAGAGCTCCCGGGCCGGATGGCTTTTCTATGGCATTTTTTCAGGATTGTTGGGAGTTTGTGCGGGAGGATGTGATGAAAGT
Source organism: Juglans regia (assembly GCF_001411555.2). Taxonomy (NCBI): domain Eukaryota; kingdom Viridiplantae; phylum Streptophyta; class Magnoliopsida; order Fagales; family Juglandaceae; genus Juglans; species Juglans regia. Next base: position 14,059,003 of record NC_049916.1, on the reverse strand, counting down.
TTTTCATGAATTCTATGAGCTTCAAAAGTTTGAGAAGAGTTTGAATGCCACTTTTATTGCCTTAATTCCAAAAAGAGTGGGTGCTTTGGAGTTGAAGGAGTTTCGCCCAATTAGCTTGGTAAGTAGTGTCTATAAGATTATTTCAAAGGTGTTAGCAAATAGAATGAGCAAAGTGATGGGGGAGATCATTTCCAAATCTCAAAACGCATTTGTTAAAGGACGACAAATTATAGATTCGGTGTTGATTGCAAATGAATGTGTAGATAGCCGCATGCGGGAAGGGGCTCCGGGGGTCATTTGTAAGTTGGACATGGAAAAAGCATATGATCATGTAAACTGGAATTTTCTTTTGTATATGCTTAGAAGATGCAGTTTTGGTGATAAGTGGTGTGGCTGGATAAGTCACATTTCAACAGTCAGCTTTTCTATTCTTGTTAATGGGCAGCCTTGTGGGTATTTTCCGAATTCTAGAGGTTTGAGGCAGGGGGATCCCTTATCTCCCTTCTTGTTTGACATTGTTATGGAAGCCTTGAGTCGAATGGTGGTGGCAGTGGTAGGAGTAGGATTTATCTCGGGATTTTCAGTGGGAACCAATTCTAGTGGCCCCTCTACTATATCACACTTGCTTTTCGCTGATGATACCCTCATTTTTTGTGAGGCTGTTGGGGAACAAATTCAAATTTTGAGGGCTGTCCTGCTATGTTTTCAAGCCATCTCGGGATTAAAAGTGAACTTAAGTAAATCGGAATTGGTACCGGTGGGAGAGGTTCGTAATATTCATCACTTGGCTGAATTTCTGGGGTGTAAAGTTGCATTTCTGCCCATAAAATATTTGGGACTACCGTTAGGGGCATCTTTTAAGGCCAAACACATTTGGGACAGGGTGATCGAGAAGATAGAGAGGAAGTTGGCAACTTGGAAAAGGACTTACTTATCTAAAGGGGGTAGGATTACTCTTATAAAGAGTACTCTCTCAAATATTCCTACTTACTTCCTATCTTTATTCCCTTTAGCAGTTGGTGTGGCCAATCGTATTGAAAAATTATATAGAGATTTTCTTTGGGGAGGCTTGGGAGAGGAGACCAAAATTCCCTTAGTAAGTTGGAAAAAAATCTGCTGTCCGATTGCTGATGGAGGTCTGGGTATTCATAGTCTATGTAGTTTTAATAAGGCGTTGTTGGGGAAGTGGCTATGGAGATATCATGGGGAAGAGGAAGCATTGTGGAGGGGGGTGATTGATCGCAAGTATGGTAGTGATTGGGGAGGATGGTGTACCATGGAGAGCATAGATTCGTATGGAGTGAGTCTATGGAAGTTTATTAGGAAAGGTTGGGGTCGCTTCCTAAAACAAGTTAACTTCTCGGTTGGTGATGGTTCAAAAATCAGATTTTGGTCTGATGTTTGGTGTGGGGATATTGAATTGTATCGAGCATTTCCGGTTGTTTTCAGGTTGGCAACTAATAAGCAAGCTTCAGTTTCCGACGTGATGGTATCTTCCAATGGAGTGGTGCTTTGGGATGTAGGCTTCTCCAGATCTGTCCAGGATTGGGAAGTAGAGGAGGTTACTGATTTTTTTAGACAGTTGTATTCAGTGGAGTTAAAAAGACAGGGCAGGGACCAACTTTGTTGGAATCAAACAGCCTCTAAGAAATTTACAGTTCGGTATTTTTATAAAGTGATACTAAATCAGCACCATATTGGCTTTCCTTGGAAGAGGATTTGGAAGGCTCATGTTCAGTCAAGGGTGGTTTTTTTGTATGGACAGCAGCAATAGGGAATATTCAGACTATTGACAACTTGAGGAAGCGCGGAATGATTGTTGTGGATTGGTGCAAGAAAGAAGCGGAATCAGCGAACCACCTACTACTTCATTGTGAAATGGCTAAAGTGCTATGGGATGGTGTGTTTGGAAGGGTTGGGCTGTGCTGGGTTATGCCAGAAGCAGTGGTCGATTTCCTAACATGCTGGACCAACTTTCAAATGCATACTTGTTCCCAAGTGGCAGCTGCTTGGAAAATGTTGCCTTTGTGTATTATATGGTGTATTTGGTGGGAGAGAAATGAGCGGTGCTTTAATGATCGGGAACATAATAGAGATGCATTTTGGAAGTTTTTTATAAGCACTCTACTTATCTGGTTCTCTGCTATTGTACTGAAGGGAGGGGCTGTAAACGCGTTCTTGTCTTCGTTTTTCTAAGTTCTAGAATGTATTAGCTATTTCTTGTGTATACTTCTTGTGTACTCAGGCTATGCCTATTACATTGTTATTAATAAAGTTATTACTTATAAAAAAAAATATAGTTTCAATGGCTCTACTTATCAAAACAAAATATCTCCATTGGCTCTATATAAATGAGATTAGTATCAGTACCCAATACTAGATGCTTCTGTTATGCCATATGCAGGTATATATAAAGGCAACTGGAGACAAGAGTGCGGAGATGGTCACAGACGAAGGAGCAATATATGTTACGTCCAATAGGGGCTACAACTGGAGGGCTGCTGTTCAGGAAACTGTTTCAGCTACTCTTAATCGGTGTGTTTCTACTATAATTTAAGTTAGTCTACTTGTATAAACTGTTCTCATTAGGTGGGTTTATCTAAAAGTAGGTGTTGACACCCGTATCAGGTATTAGTTAGATATGACGATCTGGTTTACTGGCAAGATAATAATAATTTTCATATTCATCTTATGAGCCTTAGGCAGTCTATTTACAGTTGCATCTTGTGTCTGTTGCTGGATTTGAGTAGGGCTCATCTTGTCTGATAGCTATGCATGGTCATGCGTGCCATATGATGTGCACAATAACTGAATAATCAGACAACACTTTCTGAACCCAGCAAGTATGTTCAAATTTTCCATCTCTGATACATAAGTAACCTCCCCTATTTCTTTGAATTTAGAATAAATTATGAAAATTAGTATATCTTGCAACCTTTTAACACATTCTTTTATGACCTGGACATATTTAGATGGTCCTCTTCATTAATAAAACTTTACTTACTAATAGAAAAATGTTTTGATGGTCCTCTTGCAATGACTTTTATATCAAGTCAGGTAGAATAGGATGCTTCTAACTAACTGCTATATTTGTTACCATTCCATTGGCTTATCTATTTTCTTGTGCACATCTGTTAATGGGAATTTATTATTGAAAGTTCTTTAGTGTTTTTACTTGTTTTCGTTTCTGTTTTATTTTGACTATGTTTTTTTTCCTGCTGATGTGTCCTGAAAGCTATTGTTTTTTTTTTGGGAAATAAGTTGATTGCATTTTTCACACAAAACTATGAGGTCAATTGCAATGTCTTCCTCAAACCTTGAATTTGAATTATCAACCTTTTAATTGTTAGATCAGTTTAAATATTCTCTACTGTTAAGATTCCACAATTTCTGTTATACTTCTTTACCTTAAAATTTACATGCTTATCTCATGATTCATTAAAAATAAGAAAAAGAATAAAAGGAAAAAAAAGGAGACTCTTCACCTGCATATTCTAACCAACAAAACACCAACTAGTGCTGTCTAACCTAACAATAAAAACTTAAGCAAAAAATGTGGAAAGAAGAATGTATAATCTTTTTTTTTAAGTTTTATTCATTTTTTTTTTTTTGGCTAACATGTTTAACATGTGAAAATAAAGGTTAAATCGTACGAAATTTGGAGAAATATTAAAGGTGTGGAGAACCTGCAACCAATCCCATAATTTTGGTGGTTGATTAATGTTCAAATAAACCTATGATTGAGGGCAGAAAAATGTAATTTACCCTTTGCATTCTTTTTTTTTTTTTTCGGGGGATGGGGGCAGGCAAGAGTGAATGGTCATGCTAGTTATTCAGTTTATAAACTATGCCCTTAAAGCTTAGATTTTTCCTGTTCTTATCTTTTTTTATGGATCAACTTCATATTTTAATCCAAATGTGCTGCATGAATCAATATGCAACAAACTTATTTTTATGAGCTTAAAAAACTTTCTTACCAATATTGTTTAATTATCTCTCCAAAGTGTATCATTTTCCCGGTCTCCTAGAAAGGTTTCTACACAGAGCCATGATTCCACTAAATCTATGGTGTGAATGTTTCCTTTCAACAGATAAGATGTTCACGTATCTTCTTTCCCTTTTCAGAACAGTCTCTAGTGGTATTAGTGGTGCAAGTTATTATACGGGAACATTCAATGCAGTGAATCGCTCTCCAGATGGAAGATATGTTGCTGTCTCTAGCCGTGGTAACTTCTACCTTACGTGGGAGCCTGGGCAAGTGAGATTCTCCTGCTTTTCAATGCCATTGGGCCTTCCTTTGTTTACGTAATGCTCTTCTAGTAGGTTACATGAGGCATGTTTTCCTTTTAAACTCGAATCAGATATATAGGAGGATCTTTCTTTTTTTGATGCTCGCTGAAGGTTGCACAAAGTGGTTTAGTGCACGAACTATAATTTATGATTGACTGCCTACCTTACTTTTTCTTGCATCAATCCCAGAGTTCGAGTTTGCGAAACCATGCTTATTGAAGATTTTTAGGGTGTGAATATATCATGGATAATATTGTTTTCAGTTTCAAATTTCTGCACAACTAAATTTATCTATCTGATAAGAGATCAACTATATCCGTCACCTTTAGAATCTTTTAGGTCTAGACTAATCATCTTTAATTTTTCTTAGATTTGTTGATGATTTTTATGGTGTTTTGACTCAATTTTAATTAATGAATTTTCCTTCTAATTCACATGAGAAGCATACTCTTGCTTTGTTGAAATTAAATAGAATTCTTTTGATTAATCAAAGTGAAAATTCAGTTTGTTTTTAGTCCAGAAAGGCTTAGTTGAGTGTATTTAGAAATACTATGCACTTCCTTGCCTCCATGTGATATTGTAAACCACTTGGCAACTGTGTACCATATAGCTTCAGAAACTTATCACCATTAACTTGTTCATGTTTCCCAGCTCTCGTCATATACCCATTTAGTTGTAAAGGCTAGAACTGATAAATAATATGAAAGAAGATGAGTTCTTTTTTGAGCCGTGCGAGATGAAAGTTTCGATCACTGTTTTTGTGGGAAAGAAAAAAGGGGAGGAATCCTCTTTTCGGCTTTGGCTCTCCCTTTCTAGTTGTTGCTTTTGTTTTTTTGTTACTTCGGAAGTATATGCTTTAGCTTCAGCCACTGAGTTTTTTATTTTCCTTATTATTTCTCATCAAATGAATGGCATCTGAAGGCCCAGAGTACTGTATGGGGATGTAGATACTAAAGTATATGAGGGCATGGATATGACAGCAGAATAACTTATATTATTGCATTGTTGCTAGTTTTGAGAGGTGTGAGTAAAGTTTTACACAGGGGTATCTGAAGTCACCCATCCTAATTATTAATCAGATCATTTGTCCCAAATTGGGTAATAAGGGCTTGTCATTGATCAATTTCCTATGTGTAACTATTCCCACTGATGGGTGATTTCAGTTTTCTTAAGCATATTCTTCTCTCTCACTCAATGCTTGTATGAATGTCCTCTCTCACTGATTCTTGCTGGTGTTAGTAATTTTTCTTAGTTATTAGTAAGGGGTGCCATCCCTTAAGGATGGGACAACCAAAGTTGATCCTCTTAGAAGCAAAAGTTTTTGAACTCTCGGTGGAAGCTGGTCGATGAGTGCGCATTGTAGAGAGAGGCAGAAAGGTGGTGAAGGAGCTACTGATGGATACTTTCACTGTGAAATGGGTAGTGAAGACATTAGAGGAGTGCTCCTGGTCTGATGAAAAGGAGTAAGAACCTCTCACGATGGTAGCAGAGCCTTCGTAGCACAATGCAGCTCTAATAAATATGGGAGGTATTTGGCAATAATAGAATATAGTGGGGGTGGGAGACAAGGCATCCTTGTGATCCTTGAGGATGTGGAAGGGAAGAGAAGGGATGGAGAAAGATGGCCCTGGAGCTTAGGGAGCTATGTGACAGAGCACCAGACAAAGCAATGAAAAATAATATTCCAGGTGTGTCGAACAGAGGAGAGGGAGAAAAATAAGGAAGAGCACTACACATAAGAGACGGTGATAAAGGAAAGCTCCCAATAGCAGGGGAGAGTATGGTGGCAGGAAGATGGTACAAGGCAGTGCTGGAAGGTCTGGAAGGGGGCAACATCAAAACAGGGGCAGAAATGGAAATATGGAGGGTGGGTTTGTGTCCGTTGGAAAGAGTACACAGAAAATCCCAAAAAGGACATATTTTGAATCTGATGTGGTTCAGAGCTCCAAGGCAAAAAAATTCCAACGTGTACTTCATGATATATAATACAAAATGCAGGCATATGTGTATATTTTTTCTCGGCTGGTGAATGTGTACAATTGCATGTGGTGTAAATTGTTCTAAAGCAACTCAAAGAAGAAATTTGAGTGAAACCACAACCCCAGATGATCAACCAAAATTAAGTCTCGAGTTCCAGGTAATTGTGGTCTTACAATTAATGAATTGAAGCCGAGTTCCAGGTAATTGTGGTCTTACAATTGGATATTTAGCTGCACCAAATTATTACCAACAAAGCTCACCATAACTTTTCGTCTGTGGTAAGTCTCGAGTGTCTAACTTTAATAAGATTGCAATAAATTTTCATTTTTTCTGAATGTATGGAGCCCCACTGGACTAGGGATTTGTAAATACTTAGTATTCTGTGTAATTCGATGATCCATCTCTCCTTTTCAATATTCAGGAAGCAGAATATGGTGTATCACTCGTTCAATTAATTTGCACTGATAGTATGAGATGCTAAAACTAGTTCCAAGGGTTACTTAATCACTGCTTTCAGGACAAGTTCCTTTTATGCCTTTCTGGGACATCAGTTTGGGGTGTTGTGGAACTTAGTTAAAAGGACAACTCAACATTATATATGACAGTATTAGTTTACGAAGGTATTATTAAATAAGTAGAAAGATAAGTTAACCATATTTAGAGGCTTGCTTGATTTTATATTTGAGAAGACTATTTGAATCTTATGAAATATAACCAAGGATTTATGGTTGTCTTTGTTGCTGTTACATCTATGCAACTATGCTTATATATGTAACTATATATACATAGTTATATGTAACTATGTTAATAGAAATAACTAGGTGCTGTATCAGTATATTTTGAAGACTGCTTTCTTTTATTGTCACATTCTCTGTCAGCTGCATGAGATAGTGATGATAGCTTATAACCGGCACAGCGTCTCCCCCTAACTCATGCCAAACCCTTATCTTATGAGGTATCCGATATTCAATGCATGTGTTTTTCCTGAAATTGTTTATGCATTTGATTTCATTATTCGCTTGTGCAAGTCATAGTAAATTTATTTTTCTGCGCTTAGTCATGTCATGATTACTGAGTTTCAAACTTTCATTGAGAATGTAATTGATACTTGGAGTTTTTCCTTTTTTGATTTAATTTTCAGCCATTCTGGCAACCACATAACAGGGCAGTTGCGAGAAGAATCCAAAATATGGGATGGAGAGCTGATGGTGGTCTTTGGCTTCTTGTTCGTGGAGGTGGACTTTATCTTAGCAAAGGGTCAGGGGTAAGTAAATGTGGGGGATCTATCTTCCTTTTTTACCCTTGGAGAGGGGGGGAGGGGGCAGTTAATATAATTGAACCAAAATGACCACAGTACAAAGTTACATCATAGCTTATAAACGAGCATCTCATACCAGTCAATGACCAGATTACACAATACATAACCAACCAGAGAGAATGTTACTTTTAGAAGCATAACCCAAACATAAAACATGCCACATCAGGGTATGTCTACCCACAGCACAATTGCAATGCATATGCACATGTCAAGCACATACAAACTTCCAGCGAGGAAACATAAAATTTAAAATTCTCTTGGTTCCAAATTTCATGAAACCAAGTTGAACAATTTGATGTTTCAGAGAAGACAGAACAACTTAAGCACAAAATAACCACAAGGCACTATGACAGTAATGTCAGATTGGAGTATTTCTTGTGACGTTCACGAACAATTTAGCATGAACCTGTACTAAATCAAATTCCAATCTGAATACAAGCAGTCAACACCATCTGGAACCACCATATCTAAATCTCAGATGCAAAAAACCACTGCAATCAAGCTCCTCCGGGAAAATTTCTAAAGAAGATGGCTTTCCTGCGAAGCAAAAAGAGATCTACTGCTCACAAAAAACACAACAATATATGCGACCTCCATGAATGACAGAAGGAGCCCGTGTACTGTGTGATCTTTCCACATTTGCCAACCACTTCTCACTGCTTCTTAGGGGTTTTTGAGATGCACCCAAATTCACTGCCTCAGAGCCCCCCTCTCTCAATTCTCTCTTTGTTCACAAAATTGTGGCATGAATCTTCAGTGGCCTTAATATCTCATTGTTAAGTGTATGGAATATGTTGAAGATAAGAAAATTTATTTCTGTGCATGTGGCATGTTGGAAAATGAATTTAAATGGCCTTTTGAAAGGTCATCACTCAGCAATTGTTTCAACTTCTTACGCACACTTTAAGATTTGGAATCTTCCACTGCGTGTTCTACATCCTAGACAGGAATTGGGGATACCATGAAATCTTTATGAGCTAAATATCCTTCTTGTGCTCTTCTGTTTCATGTACAATGAAAGCGATGGCAGTTCATTAGGGGGTTGGTTTACATCTTAATTTCTGAAAGATTCAAGTTATTGATAGTGAAGAAAGAATATTAAGTTTTGTTTGTCATTCTAGAATGATAATTCAAGGGATGTTACATATACTATATTGTGTTTGATGCACATTGACTATTTTTTCCACTTGCCAAGTCTGCATCCTTGAATGTCATATTCTTTGCATGAAGCTCTGGCACATTGGTTTTTGTGCAAGTCTTGCGTATTAATGAAGCATGGAATAATATCAATTGTTTCAGATAACTGAAGAGTTTGAAGAAGTTCCAGTTCAAAGCCGGGGCTTTGGCATTCTCGATGTTGGGTACCGATCAGAGGTAACGGTTTTCTTATTAAATGGTGGCGTTATGTTAATTGCAATTCTTCAATGAAAATAACATGTGTTTTCTGCATGGTGGAATAAGAAGAGGGTTGTGTGGCCACAAAACTGTGTTAGATTAAATTGGCAATGTGTTACCCAACAAAAACTTGTACAGCTAAGCTTTGTGTATTCACTGCGTTAGATTAAATGCACGTGTTACCCAGCAATGTGTTATGCTCTCTCACTCTCTCTCTTTCTCTGTAAAATGTGTGTGCCTGCCTTATTTATGTGCACTAATGCAAAATTTTACCATGTACATTGCAATAAGACATCCCTCCAAGCAAGTCTTATGCATTTACAGAAACATTTCACATGCTATCTTCTCATAAATGATATGAATAGATTTTCATAATGTGCATCAATGCTACCTTGATGCTGTTCGGCCAATCATATTCTATTTTCATTTACTGGGGGAAAAGTTTACATCTATGAGTACCTACACAATTTTATTGCAGATGTTACGTGAGAGCATAAGGCACTATTTTGTTAGTTTTATCCATTTAGAGTCACATCTTTTGACATAGATACTTTATTAAAAGGGTCAACTTATATGTTCTAGTTATAAATTTTAAACTTTTACTCTTTAGTTGCTTCATGACATAGCATTTGTTGCTTACCAGCAGTCACGATCATATTTAATTTGTTACTGTCATAGACTCTTGGAGCAGGGTGTTGTGGACTCTTTGGTTAAAGCGATAGAAATGGAATTTCTTTTACCATCAAAAGAGAGATATGAGTGTAATTTTCCAGTCTATTTGGTTTTTTAAGTGCTTTTGTTTGAATTAATGCCAAAGATAAAACATTGTATCCTTTCATATTATTCTGATTTGTTTGAGATGCATTATGATATTTTTGTGCAGAAAATACCAAAAATTTGGAAAGAAAAATACGTAGAGCAGGAGTATCATGACTTTTCCAATAGGTACATTAGAATGTTGGATTCTTTAGGACATGACACTTGCCTCCACCCGTGTCTGATTACGTTTACTTCAGAAGTCTGCAGTACCATGACTTGTCCTTCTAGGAACTTATTGTTTCCAAGGATATTTACCATTTTCAGATTCTTTAGCATGCAAAAATATTCATCAACGGTCTACACAGACTTGTGTGCACGTCTGATACATATGTCCATTATTATCAAAATATAAATGAAAAGATGGGCAAATTTAGTTGTCTCACAGCCAGAAGCTGTAGTATTTGGGACCTCAATTTACAAAATCTTGCGTCCATGACTCCATGTCCATAAATCATATAAATGTTAATGAGAAGAACATAATACTAATGAAGTCACTCAATTGTCAAATGGAAACCTACATTTTTTCCATTGGTTTTTAAGAGCTATAATGTCAAATCAGTCTGTCGTCATTACCCGCATGAAACTCTAATTTCAACATCATTGGACAAATTATGTACTAATCCCCCTATCAACTTGATCTACGGTGTGAGACTTGAATGGGTATGATTGAATTGTGACTGGGTTCTGATGGAGTTTATTGGTGTGTGCTAATTCCTTCATTTGGTGTTTAGTAAGTGAAATTGGACTATAAAAACAATTATCAGAAAGCTAACGGTAATCTCTCCTTTTAAGGCATTGCAAATGTGTGATTAGTTCATCTCTGAGTCATAACAACGTATAAGAGCCTAAGTACTAAAGTCATAATGTGAGACGATATTGCAACATAACATGGCCTTTTGCGAGCCTCAAGAATTTGAGTGGAAGAAATTGTGATGCCCTATATTTGTATAATTGGGTTATGAAGGATGTTATATCACCAATTTCCCCATAAGTGTAAACTGAGGAAAGAGGTCAATCTAATCATATTAGCAAGCAAGTAGTTGCAATCGCACAGTTCAAAAAAGTTTGTTCTTTCTTCGTCACTTAATCCATATTCTAAGAGGTAAAGTGTGAAGATATGGTTCAAACTCAATATCTTTGCTCTGATGTGTGAGTAATTCATATTAGATTTTTGGATATGAACGTACAATCAATTCTAAATATATAAAAAAAAAAGAAATTATTCAGAAAAACCCTTTCTTCAAGGAGGGGGATCAATATAATTCTTTTTTTTTTTTGTAAAAAACTGTTAAAAAAGATATATATATATATATATATATCGATTAATTTCATTTTTGTGAAGATGCCTCGTCCATCGGCTTAAACTTTTCGGACCATTGGTAATTTAATATATATTAGCAAAGGAGTTGTAAGGTCGTATACTTAGGGCAGGTTTGGGGGGTAAGATGAGAATTTTGTGTTTTGTTTTAGTGTTTAAAATATTATGTTTTAGTATTATTATTGTTTTGGGATTTGAAAAAGTTGAATTGAGATTTGAAAAAGTTGAATTGTTTATTATATTTTATATGGAGATTTGAAAAATGTGTAATGATGAGATGAGATGAGATGAGAATTTTGTGTCTCATCCCACTCCCCAAACCTGCCCTAAGTCTCACAATGGGTGTTTGATATGTAAAATGGGCTATGTAAATTATTCCAAGAGAGACTGAGTAGTATTTAGTCCTTTAGGGGTACTCTACAGATGTGGTTGCGTCCTTGGGTCGTGATTATGGTGGCTATGAGGGGCATGGGGGCAACATGAAGTCAAACATGTAGTTGTTCAAATATGACTAGTACAGAGTTGTGTTCTTCTTACGTTTGGCATTCATCCTGTATGCATAATAATGACTAAATGCCATGGTGAACAGTACAAAATAGCAAGCAAACAATGTTATCTACAGATTGCAGGGAAAACAAGTAAGGAGCATAGTATTAGCCTGCCCATACGGGCAAGCATCAATGTTGTTGAGATAAAACAGCATTTCAGAACATTTCCATGGGCAGCTTTTGCAAGCTCCCATTGCATTTTGTATATATAACAGTTCAAATAACCAGCATTACCTTGAATATGTAAACCAATGGATAACCACATCCAGCTAGGGTGACATGCACCTTTCACTGATACAAGAACATTAGAAATTTAGAATCGGTGAACGGTTACATAAATGGATAACTCATTCATTATAAGAAAGCTTACATATTCCATCCCTGCTGACTTCCGTCAAATTCCAGGCCTGTTTGTTTTACATATTCTTTCGTTGTGCAGGAAGAGGCTTGGGCAGCAGGGGGTAGTGGGATCCTACTGAGAACTATTAATGGTGGCAAGACATGGATCCGTGACAAAGCAGCTGATAATATTGCTGCAAATCTGTACTCAGTGAAGTAAGACCAACTCTTCTAACACTTCCCTACTATGATTTAACATACATTTTACATTTGGCACATGTTGACTCTCTTTTATTTCTCCAACATTTTTTATTCATCATTTTAATTCACGAAAGTTCTTAAGTTCCCTGGATATGGATAGTAAATAGGTCTGAAACCTTAACTCAATAGCTCCAAATAAAAAATAAAACGGCATAGGGATTTTATTAAACTCTTGGGGAATTCTAGGAAACCAAGAAAGGATTTAAAACTAAAGATTAGAGAAACTATTTAATCTTTACTTTTATTTTCAAGCTCTTGAAACCTCGTAATTTGTCTGGTGCAGGTTTATCAATGATAAGAAGGGATTTGTGCTAGGAAATGATGGGGTCTTGCTTCGCTATCTTGGATGACGTTGTAATTATAAATGGTAATCCACGTGATCACGTTTGGTAATTGGTATATTTATCAAAACCTACAGGCTTGTTCAACCATCGTCATCTATAACCATCCCTTCTACTTTACCGTATGTTTCAATGAAAGTGACAATTTCAAGTGCCCCTTCCCCCGGGAAAAAGGACAAGAAATGTCAGAACCTTAGAAAATTGATGGTCAAAACTGGCCAAGCACGCATTATATGTCATTTTAATGAATGGTCTATAACTATGACATTTGCATGTGCGCAGGTTTGTCAACAATGCCCACAATTTTGTACTGCTAAATTACATCTTCAAGCTCTGATACTCAATGATGTGAAAGGGCCCTAATTTTCTTCTTGTCTTATGACTGTTACATTTGAAATTAGCAATTCGTTGCCATAGAGTAGTTACGATTGCATGGATGGATGTTAAAACGAGTCAGAAATAAGATTTGGTATTGGATGTCAGATGTTGAGCTCTTTTCCTTTTGATAAACTTGAATGCTACAGACAAAGATCCGTTCTTTAGGTGGGTCATGTTGAAAAATGTAAGCGATTCAATAGAATTAGAATGACAAATATGCTATCCTGTTGCAAATTTTGTTACTTCAGAATCGTAGACCCTCTAAACCTGCACAGCTACACACAAATTGGATGCATATCCCAACTTTGTTTGGTACTTTCTATGCCGGTAATTATACGCATAGTGGAGGTAAACTCCTTATTTTTTTGGTATGTTCTAACCTCCTATTTCTTATAAAAAAATTTACTCATCATTTATACATCACACACCACACATATTTTTATCTTTACTTTTTTTCTTAGCAAGTATGTGGTGTAAGGATGATGAGTAGAATAACTCAATTATTTTAGCAAGAATAAAACTAAAAAAAAAATGTGATGTTTAGTGTTTGAGATGATGAGTATTAAAGTTCATTCAAACCATTATCTATGGGCGAGAATGTCTATTTCTGTGTGAGGATTTGGTATCGTGAATCTCTATACTCATGGGATGAGACGTAAAATTCTTCAAACCATTCCACGAAACATTGCCACGTTCTTCACACGAGAATGAGAATGTATCGTGGGGATTGGGGTGGAATGGTTTCGTATTTGGCCACACTCAATAGTCTGGATGTGGGATCCCTCAGCATATCACGTGGTGGTATTCTCGAGTGGTTGGTCGGGTAGAAGCATCTCTAGTGCAGCAAGTATCTCTGTGCGAAAAACTTGTGTGGCAAATATCTGCTTGTGTGGCGAACACTGCCTGTGTGGTGAACACATGCCTATGTGCCACAGGAACCCACTATTACATATCTCGACGTCACGATAACCCGTCAAATAACCAACGAGAAATTGCAGACGTCAAATATAAGATATAATCATATATTGTATGATTATCACAAGTTTTATTGGTGAACATAGTTAACACTTAATAATAAAAAAATTAAAAAAAAAAGAAGGTATTATGTTAATCAAGTCTTTTATGTTTGCCTCATTTGGGATTTTATTTATTTATATATAACAGTTAACTTTTTTAATTGAATAATGTTACATACTATACTCAAAATATCAACTTATACTTTTTATCACCCTTAAATCAATTTTTGTCTTTTTAAAAAAATCAAACATTAATGGATAATTCCACCTAGTGGTAGTGGGATTATATTGGGACAATATATTTGAAGAACAGCTATAAACTGAATGGATTGTACTTATGACAACCATGTCTCGGGGAGGGGGGCCCTGGTGGTGGGGGAGAAGAGGAAGCGAAGCCCCCAAGCCAAAAGAGAGGCAAAGCAAGCCCCCAAACCGGAGCCCACCGAGCCCACGACCACATACCCATCTAGAAAGAATATGGCACCAAGCTCAGCCCAACCAAGGAGCCAGCATAAGGCAGTGATCACCTGGGGCCTTGGTGGGCTGCCAAGCCATGCAATAGGGTACGGAGCGGACAACTGCTGCAAGGTGCAGGCGGCTAGGCATGTCTGATCGTGAGCACGCCAGGCCAGATACACACAGCATACAGTGCGTGTCAGGTGTGATGAGTGTACGAAAGTGCACTCTAAATATCCTATTACTGGACTAAAATGCTAAAATGTTAATAGAAATCATTGAAATTAATGTGTATTCTTAAATTGAGTTTCTATTTACTTTTGGATACTCCTAAGCAGATTTTTATGTTTAATTTTAAAGTCTATAAAATAGCAAGTCCAAACCCATTCAAATTCAAAGGACTTTCAAGCGGGCAAGACGTTGGAACAACCTAAGAACTTTCAACGAGTGTAGGACTCTTCAAATAAGAATAATGATGGGGTTTGAGAGTAATTCGGATTAGAGTCCAAAATGCATTATGAGACAGAATGAACACACTTTATTATTTTAATCATAATTTTTTGGTTAGATATCGGATTGATGCGATTCTCGATGTGTTGGAAAGCTATCTTAAAGGGCTACAAAGTTGTCTCTAATAAGGATTTCTAACTTCGAACTTCTGAAGCGCGTACGTGGCTGCCAAGTTGAGTCCTAAACTTTAGGCGATTTTGTGTACGGGAATATGAAGACATTAGGGTTTCTTTCCTACCCCTATTTAAGCATATCATTAACAAGAAATTGGAAGGTGGAGAAGAGGGGGAGACAACTCAATTTGAAGGAGGAAGATCTAAAATTAATTTCTATGGCCACCGTTTGCCTTATTTTTCTCTTGAAATTTTTGTTGTCCATTATATTTATGGGTAACTAAATTCTCAAGTAGGGTTAGGGATGAACTTTCACATTAGATGGTATTTTTAATTTATTCTTGATTTATGTATTTGATTTTCAATTACTAAAACTCTTTTGTTTTATCATTCTCAATTTATCGTTAATGTTTTCTTCTCCAAATAATCATAGAATTTATTCTGTTTATGGATTCAGTCATGCTTTTTCTATTGAATGGATTGACTCTTTGATTATGTTTGGATCAATTATCTTTCTATATTGATTTAATTCTTGCTACAATATCGCTTTCTGAGTATATTATCGTTGTTGAATTTTCTCAATAGTAATAATAATTTACGTATTTTAAAAGTGGTAAATGATTTTTCATAGGGTTACATTTGGTTTAATCTTGGTTTATAAATCTATACCTTCCAATTGGGAATTTTGAGAATTGAGTTCCCAATTGAGTTATTCAATGAATTAAGAATAATTAAAATACTAGATTTGTGCAAGGGATTCCCGACGTTTTACTGTTTGTCAAATTTGAGTACTTTTACCGTTAGTCACTTTGCTTCACTTTAATTTGCATTTAAAATTCATCTTTGTTCTCTATTAATCATTTAATCTTTTTTTTTAATTTCTTTGTTCTTTCTACAATTCTTTTAATTTATCTCTCTGTGGAATCGACACCCCAAAGCTGTGCTACAACTACTGCATTATTCTCTGGGCGTAATCAAATTTTGGTGCCGTTGCCGGGGAGACGGTAGAAGAATTGCTAGATAGAGGTTTTTATTTCAGCAATTTGTAAAGGCAGAAACTTCGTTCCCTCTTTTAGCTTGTTGCATTATTTTTTTTCTTACATTTCATAGTATTTTTAGTTTTTAGTATTTTTTTACCTTGCATGCACAGATATGGAGACACATTGGGTATATTTGCTTGTAAGCCTGTGGAAGAGTCAGAATCAAGCTTTTTAAATCCTTTACTTGACAATCCATCTAGTCTCGAGCAAATGAGTGAACACGAAGATCAACCCATTAGAACTCTTCATGATTACCTCCACCCTATACACACAACCACACCATCATGCATCATGTTTCCAACTAATACTCGCCAACTGGATTTTAAAACAGGGATGATACAGTTACTCCCTACTTTTCATGGCTTGGAAAATGAAAATCCATATGTGCACATTAGGGATTTAAGGAAGTAGTTGCGACTTTTCATACTCAAAATGCAACTGATGACATTGTGAGAGTTAAGTTCTTTCCTTTCTCTTTGAAGGATAGAGCTAAGCGTTGGCTATACTCACTGAGACCACGATCTATTGGGTCATGGAGTGAGATGACTCAGGTCTTCTTTAATAAATACTTTCCCCAACATAAGACCAATGCTTTAAAAAGACAAATCTTCACCTTTGCACAAAAGGATAGTGAGACTTGGTATCAGTCTTGGGAGAGATTTAAGGAGTTGTTAAGTATGTGTCCTCACCACGAGTATGAGAATTGGCACTTAGTGAGCTATTTTTATGAGATACTTATACTTAGAGAGCGCCAATTTGTGGAGATGATGTGTAATGGTGAGTTCTTACATAAAGATCCTGATGAGGCCATAGAATACCTTAATGAGCTTGCTGAAAAAGCTCACACTTGGACTGGACCTAGTGCTACTGAAAGCACAAATAGGTAACGACCTGCAGGAAACCCAAATAGTGGTGGAATTTACCATCTTAGGGAAGAGGATAGCCTAAAGGCTAAGGTTGAGATGCTTAATAGGGAGCTAGATGTGTTAAAGACTAAGGAGATGTTTGGATTCGAAGATGACTTGAGATGACTTGAGATGAGCTGAGATGAGTTGAGATGGATTGTGAATAGTAATGAGATGAGTTGTGAATAGTAGTGAGATTTGTGAGTTAAAGTTGCTGAATAGTAATGAATAGTAGTGAGATGAGTTGAGATGAGCTGAGATGAGCTGAGATAACTTGTGAATCCAAACAAGCCCTAAGGACTTAAAACCAACACACGTGGTTAATCATGCAAAGTCTTTTGGACCATGTTTTGTGTGTGGTGGGGTAGATCACCTTGCCCAAGAGTGTCTCACATTTGCTGAGATGAGAGAGATGTATGAGGAACAATGTAATGCCTTAGGTATGTACAAGAAGCCTTTTACACCTTATTCCGATACCTATAATCCGGGGTGGCGTAATCACCCCAATTTTAGCTTGAAGTCTGAAAACCAGCCACCTGCACAACCCCCTAAATAATACCCTGCACCATATCATGCACCTTCATCTTCTAGGAATCCTCTAGAAGACACTTTGCATGCTTTTATTGAGGCACATGATAAGACTAACCAAAAGTTTGAATCTTTGATTACGCGGGTTGTTGAAGAAAACAAGGAGATAAAGAGCCAAGTATCCAAGTTGATGAGCTCATTGACTGTGAATGAGCGTGTCAAGTTCCCTTCTCAAGCTCAATCCATACCCCAAGGTTAACTTAAGAAAATTTGAAAGAGGTCAATGCCATTGTGACACAAAGTGGTAAGTCCTCATACATCCCAACAACTGATAAGCCAGAGGATGTTGACGAGGAACAAAGTAAAGATAGTGCTGAGTTGCCCAAAGAAGTCGAGGTAATCAAGAGCCCGGTTAAGATACCATTTCCTCAAGCTTTAAAATCCGGTATGCAAACTTTGGATTCTAGCAATGAAATCGTGGAGAACCTCAGGCAGGTAAAGATCAATCTTCCTCTTTTGCATGTTACTAAACAAGTTCCTACTTATGCAAAAGTTCTCAAAAATTTGTGTACAGTTAAGAGGAAGCATCATCTTAAGAAGAAAACATTTCTAACAGAGCAAGTTAGTGCTCTAATTGAGCAGCGAATTCCTCCTAAGTACAAGGATCCTAGTTGTCCCACTATTGCATGTAATATTGGGAAGCATGAGTTTGGACAAGCGTAGCTAGATTTAGGAGCTAGTGTAAATTTGATGCCTTATTCCATTTATTTGCAGCTTGGTTTAGGTGAAATTAAGCCTACTTCTGTTGTGCTTCAATTGGCTGACCGTTCAGTTAAGAAACCAAGAGGGATAGTTGAGGATGTTTTGATCCAAATTGACAAGTTTTACTACCCTGTTGATTTTTTAATTTTGGATACTCAGTCGGTTGTTGACTCTGACTCTAAGACTCCTCTCATATTAGGTAGACCTTTCCTTGCTACGGCTAATGCACTTATAAACTGCAGGAATGGACTAATGAAACTATCTTTTGGAAACTTGACCATAGAGGTCAACATTTTACACATCAATAATCAGTCCAAGAAAGATGATGAGTGCCACCAAACATACATGATTGACACACTCATAGACAAGGGAGTTTACACAACTCATGATTCTAATTCTCCTGAATATTTTCTTGTTAATTCTAAATTTGATACTATGAATGATTCATCTAACGTTGTTGATGTTTGTGCTATTTTTGATGAACCTCAGGATTATGGCCTACATATTTGGCAATCGAAATTAGAAGAACTGTCTAAGAAAAAGGAAAAGTAGATTCATTCATGCATGGATAGTCCCAAATTGGAATTGAAGCCATTGCTCTCAGGTCTTAAGCATGCATTTCTCGGCCGAGGTGACACTTTTCCTATTAGTATTTCTTCAAAATTGAATGCTGGTAAGCATAGGAAATTTCAGTTGATTGAGTTGGAGGAGTTGATAAATATTGCTTATGAGAACTCTAAAATCTATATGGCTAAAACGAAAGCATTTCATGATAAAAATATTGATAGGAAGACGTTTAAGCTTAATGACCTAGTGTTCTTATATGATTCTAGACTCCATAAGCACCCAGGAAAATTTAGGTCTAGGTGGACTGGCGGCCCTTTTGTAGTGAAGAATGTTTTTGTAAATGGGGTGGTAGAATTAAAAGATTCTAAGGATGGTTGGATCTTTAAAGTAAATGGTCAACGCCTTAAAATATTAATTGATAGACAAGTTCCGGAAGTGGAAGACATTCCACTTGTGGATCCGGTCTATCAACCTTGACCACACCACGCAAGTATGTTTTTCTTTATTTGTTTTCTTTTATTTTTGTTTTGTTTTATTTTCTTTCTTTTCCTTTTTGTTTGCTGTTGTTTTCTTTGTTTTTGTTTGTAGGTTAGTTTCATTTTGTCATTTTAGGTTACCATCTTTGGTGCTTAGCGAGCTACCCACGTCACTCATCAGGTGTATTCTACTATTTTTAGTTGTTCCCCATTCAAATTTGATTCTTAAACATTGAGGACAATGGTTCATTTAAGTTGGGGGGTGGTGGTGCAAATTCAGTATTAAAAATGCTTGTTAGAACTCTGTGGCATATTTTCATGTGAGAATTTTTTTTTTTTAATTTTGCATCACACGTCATCCTTTTCACATGTGTACTCATTTTCATTCATAGCCATCTTCATGAATTCATCAAATCCACCATAATCATCTTTTGCTGAGGCATTCACAGAATCTTTAATGCACTCATCCAAGCTTTGTGTAAGATGGTGGTTTAACACATGTAGCTAGAGAACTCTTTTGCTTAAGTATTAATGTGAGTTTTGGAAAGGATTGAGAGCCTACAAATGCAATAAATTGTGATAAGCGTTCACTGATATGTTGAATTGGACACTTCTTTTGAGAATATCATTACATGGTTTGTGGTAAGATGGCAGACATACTTGGGATATGACGAAAGTCAACTTAGGATCAACGTTTGAGCCTTTCAAGCTAACCCTGTCCATTATAGACCCCTAGTAGCCAACTTTGAGCCAATAAACACATGTAACATTTTCTTTTCATATGCCCACATGCATACCTCTCCACATTAGAATATAGCTTATACACTAATTTTTCTATCCTTGTTACTTCCAAGTGTGTACTAGACGTGGAATTCTTCTTTTTGAAAGGAATAAAAAAAAAGAGAGAAAAAAAAGGGAAGAACACGAGTTACAAGGTGTTCAAGTGAGTGATCTTCAAAGGCAAAAATACCAATGTTGGGTAGAAATAGCAAAATACCAGGGTGACATGTAATTGATCACCAAATTATAAAAAGAGAATGATGAAAAAAAAAAGAAAAAAAAAAGGAAAAGGGAAAAGAAAAAGAGGCATTATTTGATGATTTGAAAGGTTGAAGAGTATATCAAGTGAGAAGTGTGGTCTACTGAGATATTTAATAAGATTCCCTTTGTATGTACTTGGAAGTTTTTGAATCATTTTTGAATTTTTTTCATATAGCCCCGAACCTAAGCCACGTTACAACCTTTTGTGTTGACCATTTTGATCCTAAGTAAGCTTTTGGAAAGAATGGTTGAATTCTCATTTGTTAGTGTTCCTATTATAAGATCAATGCTTGCTTGTTGCTTGTTCATAATTACCTAAATCTCTATGTGATTGTGTGTACACCATTTGTCAACTCCATAGAGAGAGCCCTTACACGAAATACTATTATACTTGTGAGTTATGGAGTTGAACCTTTTGCTTGAGACGTTCTTGATGTTGCATGTGTCAATGTTAGTGGTAAGATGGTTATAGCTTGGAGCAATGTTTTGAATACCGTACCAGACACTGTACCGGTCAAGGCACTGGAACGAAATATTTCGGTACCGGTACCGTTTCGGGATAGCATTTCGGGATAACATTTCGGAATGGTCGATATATAAATAAATTATATATAAAAATTATATTTCAAAATAATAGTCTATATATAAATACATATATATATAAATTATAAATAGTCTAGTCTGAATTGAAGGTTCAAAAATAAACTTATAGTTTGAAAAAAAAAAAAAAACACTGGCCGAAATATTGGCTGGTACAGGTCGAAATTTAGGCCGGTACGGCCGGTATTTTAGCCGATACGAAAAATTTCGGCCGTACCGGCCGGTACAGAACGAAATTCAAAACCTTGGCTTGGAGAACACACACACACTCTGTGAATTGCTATAAGTAGATTAATCTTGATGGGTTATTGGAATCCTTAGTTTGTTTTTGATATGTGAATTTGGAAAATATGAATTAGTGGCCTATTTTAGTGATTCTCATCTCTCTTTCATCTCTTTAGCATAGAAATTGCTAGGGACTAGCAAAGCAAGTTGGGGGGTGTGATGAGTGCACGAAAGTGCACTCTAAATACCCTATTACTGGACTAAAATGCTAAAATGTTAATAGAAATCATTAGAATTAATGTGTATTCTTAAATTGAGTTTCTATTTATTTTGGGATACTCCTAAGCAGATTTTTATGTTTAATTTCAGAGTCTATAAAAGAGCAAGTCCAAACCCATTCAAATTCAAAGGACTTTCAAGTGAGCAAGACATTGGAACAACCTAAAAACTTTCAACGAGTGCAGGACTCTTCAAATAAGAATAATGATGGGGTTTGAGAGTAATTCGGATTAGAGTCCAAAATGCGTTAGGAGACAGAATGGACACACTTTATTATGTTAATCATAATTTTTCACTCAGATATCGGATTGATGCGATTCTTGATGTGTTGGAACGCTATCTTAAAGGGATACAAAGTTGTCTCTAATAAGGATTTCCAAATTCGAACTCCTAAAGTGTGTACTCGGCTGCCAAGTTGAGTTCTAAACTTTAGGCGATTTTGTGTACGGGAATATGAAGACATTAGGGTTTCTTTCCTACTCCTATTTAAGCACATCATTAGCATGAAATTGGAAGGTGGAGAAGAGGGGGAGACAGCTCAGTTTGAAGGAGGAAGATCTAAAATTAATTTATATGGCCACCGTTTGCTTTATTTTTCTCTTAAGATTTTTGTTGTCCATTATATTTATAGGTAACTAAATTCTCAAGTAGGTCTAGGGATGAACTTGCACATTAGATGGTATTTTTAATTTATTCTTGATTTATGTATTTGATTTTCAATTACTAAAACTCTTTTGTTTTATCATTCTCAATTTATCGTTAATATTTTCTTCTCCAAATAATCATAAAATTTATTATATTTATGGATTTAGTCATGCTTTTTCTATTGAATGGATTGACTCTTTGATTATGTTTGGATCAATTATCTTTCTATATTGATTTAATTCTTTGTTGCAATATCGCTTTCTGAGTATATTGTCGTCGTTAGATTTTCTCAATAGTAATAATAATTTACATATTTTAAAAATGGTGAATGATTTTTCATAGGGTTACATTTGGTTTAATCTTGGTTTATAAATCTATACCTTCCAATTGGAAATTTTGAGAATTGAGTTCTCAATTGAGTTATTCATTGAATTAAGAATAATTAAATACCAGATTTGTGCAAGGGATTCCCGACACTTTACTGTTTGTCAAATTTTAGTACTTTTTCCGTTAGTCACTTTGCTTCACTTTAATTTGCATTTAAAATTCATCTTTGTTCTCTATTAATTATTTAATCTCTTTCTTTAATTTCTTTGTTCCTTCTACAATTCTTTTAATTTGTCTCTCTGTGGAATCGACACCCCAAAGCTGTGCTACAACTACGGCATTATTCTTTGGGCGTAATCAGGGACCCAGCACGCAACGGCATGTTGCCAGAGGTACCGTAGGAGAGCTCAACCACGACCTAACACACTGCCACAACAAAGTGGTAGCAGACCTAACCCGAGCACTACCTGACAGCTCAAGCAATATAGCCAAACTCATGGGACCTGCAGTTAAGAGGAAGAAGGGGGCTCCAGTGATGTCTGGGGTCACTCCGATACTAAAGTCATGGAGAATAGTTGGATAATGAGGAAAGCTAAGTGAGTAGAAAGTAAAAGAGTTCAGAGAGCCTTCCCGTGGGAGGGATGGCTATTATTTATGCATGGCTCAGACCCAATTGCTGAAGGAGATCGTGGGGTGTTAGGTTGTGCTTGAGTCAGCTCTACGACCACCCTCCTGCCATGAGAGTGTGTCAGGTCGTGGTTGAGCTGTCCTACGGTACCTCTGGCATATTGTTGCGTGCTGAGTTCCCTGACACGCATTGTATGCGGCATGTCTTTGGCCTAACGTGCCTACGATCAGTCACACCCAACCACCTACGCCTTGTGACAGCTGTCTGCTTTGTACCCTATTGCAGGGCTTGGCAACCCGCCGAGGCCCCAGGTGATCACTGCCTTATGGTGGGCTCCTTGGCAGGGCCCAGCTCGGTGCCAAAGCCTTTCTGGATGGGTATGTGGTCGTGGGCTCAGTGCATGGCTTCCTAGTTTGGGCTCCTAGCCTGCTTTGGGTCTCTGCGTGAGGGGCCTGCTGTCTCCACCTGAGAGGCCTTGGGTCTCCGTGGCTTGGTCTCTTTGGGCCTGGGCCACTCTCTTTGAGGGCCCCCACTCAAGTACCTTGTGAATTCCAATCACAATAATGTGGTGGGAATTCAATGTACCTCTCAGTAATTGCGCTGCCCGTTAGTTGAGTTCTCAAGGTCACCATTTTGGCTCCCGTTGATCGAGTTCCTGAGGCCACTTGTCCGTTCAATAAGTGCGTCTCCTCGGTTCCCTTGCCCCTTCTGTCTTCCAACTGTTGATTAGACATGTCGGCTGCTCCTCTCCCCACGTCTCGGGAACCCCATTGGCCCATTTCCGGCGGCCAGAGGAGGGGCCAAATTCATGGTCGTGGCAGTTGATTACTTCACGAAGTGGGTTGAGGCAGAGGCCCTAACAAGCATCAACACCCGAGCCATCACGAAGTTCCTATGGAAGTTGGTAGTCTATCGATTCAGCATACCCCAGAGCTTCATATCGGACAAAGGAAGGCAATTCGATTGCGCACATTACCAGGAATGGCGCGCGGAGCTCTGAATCAAGGTGAAGTACTCCTCACCAAGACACCCGCAAGCCAATGGCCAGGCCGAGGCAACTAATAATACCCTCCTCTCCACCCTCAAGAAGAAGCTTGGGGCATACAAATGAACATGAGCCGAAGAACTCCCAAGCGTGCTATAGGCGTACCGAACGACTGTCCGAACCCCCACCAAGGAGACACTCTTCGCCCTCACTTATGGAAGCGAAGCAGTAATCCTTGTGGAAGTCAAAATACCCACAACGAGAGGTTTGCCGAGGGGCTGGATCTTCTGGAAGAGAGAAGGGAAGAAGAGACAATTCGAATGGCAAACAACAAGCGAAAGGCGGAACAATACTTCAAAAAACGAGTCAGACCGCGCTCCTTCAAAGTGGGTGACCTGGTGCTTAGACAAACCGGAATAACCACCCGGAAGAAAGGAAGCTGGGACCACGATGGAAAGGCCCGTATGTAGTGACAGCAAACAACCGACCTGACTCTTATCGCCTCAAGAACAGCCAAGGACTCGAGCTCCCCCACCCTTGGAATGATGAGCATCTGAAGAAATACTACATATAGGGACATGGAACAATGCATTGTATGAAAGTTGTAAACTTATTTGATGAATGAGAATGCCCGAATGTTTGCCTCAAATTCCTTGTCGTCCAAAGTTTAGAACTAATAAAGCTGAGTCCCTAGACTCGTTGCATGGTAAGGCCAAGTCTATAGACTCGCGACCCCCCATTCAACAAAGCCAAGTCCCTAAACTCGCCACGAATTTAGGTCCCTAGACCCGCTGCAAGGTATGGCCAAGTCTCTAGACTCACCGACTCCTAGAGCGCAACAAAGAAGTCGAGTCCCTAGACTTGTTGCAGGGTGTAAGGCCAAGTCTCTAGACTCACTGACCCCCCGTTCAACAAAGCCGAATCCCTAGACTCGCCATGAAGTCAAAAGTCCCTAGACTCGCTGCGGGGTAAGGCCAAGTCTTTAGACTCGCTGACCCCCCGTTCAACAAAGTCAAGTCCCTAGACTCGCCACGAAGTTGGGTCCCTAGACCTGCTGCAGGGTAAATCCAAGTCTCTAGACTCACCGACCCCCAGAGCCCAACAAAGAAGTTGAGTCCCTAGACCCGCTGCGGGGTAAGGCCAAGTCTTTAGACTCCCCATTCAACAAAGTTGAGTCCCTAGACTCGCCAAGAAGTCGGCTCCCTAGACCCGCTGCAGGGTAAGGCCAAGTCTCTAGACTCGCCGACCCCCCGTTCAACAAAGTCGAGTCCCTAGACTCACTACGAAGTCGGCTCCCTAGACCCGCTGTGGGGTAAGGCCAAGTCTCTAGACTCGCCGACCCCCGTTCGACAAAGTCGAGTCCTTAGACTTGCCACGAAGTAGGATCCATAGACCTGCTGCAGGGTAAGGCCAAGTCTCTAGACTCGCCAACCCCCCAGATCAACAAAGCCGAGTCCCTAGACATGCTACGGGGTAAGGCCAAGTCTTTAGACTCGCCAACAACCCCCCCCCCCTCCCCCCCTGTTCAACAAAGCTCAGTCCCTAGACTCGCCACGAAGTCAATTCCCTAGACTCGCTATGGGGTAAGACCAAGTCTCTAGACTCGTCGACCCTTCGCAACAAAGCCGAGTCCCTAGACTCGCCATGGGGTCAGGCCAAGTCCTTCGGCTCGCTGACCCCTGTTTGACAAAGAAGTTGAGTCCCAAGGCTCGCGGGATTGAGCCCCAAAATTTGACTTAAAGACAGAGCAATAAGTAGAACACAAGCAATCAGAAAAAATGCACTTTCATTTCATTTATAAACAATGTACAATCTTTACAAATACATAAACAAGAGAAATTTTTTACAAAACCCTACGAAAGCAAAAAGGCTCGAGCCCGTCATTGGGGAGGAGGAGGTGGAGGAGCACCCCGAGGGTATGGGGGATATCCGAGCTTCTCGAAGTTCTTGACGAAAGCCTGCGCCTAGGAGTTCGAGGGGAGAGAAGTCAAGGATAGAGTATGCAGATCCAGCCCCGGGTATTGTAGCAGGTGTTCTTGCATCTGGTCAAGGCCCTCTTGGTAGCCGTCAGACCAAGCTGCATCCCGGATAGCATTAGCCTTGGTGACCTGGGATTTGAGCGACATCGTCCAAGCCGAGACTTCAAATCGGCAATTTCGATGTCGCGGTCTATGAGTTCAATATTCTTCTTGGTCACCTTCTGTGAGAGCTCGCCGACGTGTTCCTTGGCTTGCCGCAGCTGTTCTCTCTGGTGCTGGGCCTCTTTGGTAAGTTTGAAGTGCTTAGACAGCAACCTCAAATGCTGCCCTATGATCAAAGCCCGATCCCGCAGAGACTCCTGCAGCTCCCTCCGAGTAGACTCTAGCTCCACCTCCCAGGTAACCAGGTCCCGCGGGGTCATGGAGCGGGCTTCCTCGAGGTGTTTGTCCATAGATGCCCACTGAGCAGTGTTTTCCTCAGCCTCACGCAATAGCTTTTTTAGAACCTTCTTCTTCTGCTTACGCCTCGAATCGTCTCCAAGAGTTGGTTCTATTCCTTCATATACTCCACCTTATTAACCAACCCTTTGTGCTCGGTCTTGAGGTCCTTGATCTTCTAGGCCGCCTGCTTCAGCTTATAGTACCCGAAGCGACCCAGCATCCTGAGCTCTTGGTTGGCCTCCTCCAGCTCCCTCTACTCCTCGCCTATCTTTGTAGCCAACTGATCTGTGGTCTGTAATAAAAAGAATAATTAGAAACACCTAGGTAAGGGGCAGAAAGGACCCAACGAAATAAGTAATCCTCATCGTTGCTCAACACCACAATGGAAGAGGAATCCTGGGAACCTCCCTCATGGCCAACCCCGCTCGACTAGGCGAAGGAAGACGGGGCCGCAGGGGGGGCAGTAGTCCTAATGTTGGGAGAGGTGGACTTGGTGACTTCCTCTCGATTCCCGAGTGAGGTGGAAGGGACCTCGGGGGTAGTTGGCTCCTTGCTTCCCTATCTATCCCGTTCTTCCCTTCCTTCTTCTTCCTCTCTCATTCTTCTTCTTCTCCTTCTTCTTCTTCTTGGAAGTAGTAGTGGGGATGCCCTCATTCTTCTTCTTGGAAGTAGTAGTGGGGATGCCCTCATTCTTCTTCTTCTTCTTCTCCCCTTTCTCCTTCTTGGGTTATGGCCTTGGAGGGGACTAAAGAACCCACAGGGGAGAGACTCTGCTCTTCTTCCCAGCGCCCGATCTCCAAGGTCGTCTGTGGAGCCTGCGGGCAGTCTCTTCCCTCAGAGTGTCTTCGAAAGACATGAACGGCTAGAACGTACTGGGCCCGCGAGGGGGGGATGCTTGAAGGAACTGAAGAAAGGCCCCTGAAGGTCGCACTCGTCTCCCCTTTCCTTGAAAGTGACAGTGAGTCGACGAAGGAACTAGCATGGATGGGCCAAGGGCATGTTGAATAAGAAGAAGGCCTAGCGGCAGAGCGCTCACCGCTCGGGAAGGAGGTTGTGCTATCCCAAGTCGAAGGGACTGGGATTTCCAGGAGCACAAACTCCTGTTGTCCCTGTCTGTGAGCTTCTTGGCCCTAGAGCACCTCGACACGACTCTTCGACTCCCCAGTGTGACCCCGAGAAGAGGAGGAACCCCTGAACCCCCAGCCTTGCCATCCGGATTCCTCCGTGGTCGATCGTGATGCACCTTCAATAGTTTCTTCTGGCCACCAAAGGAGCTTGAAGCGAGCTTTTGCCCTCAGAGTGAGGGAATATCACCCAAGAAGTTCCTACCGACCGTGTATGAAGGATCTGGCACATACAAGTAGTCCCAAATATTCTCGTCAGAGAGGGCCAGGTCAGTGTGTGACTCTTTAGGATGGACCCTCACCCAAGCCATCACTACTTCTAGCTGGGCCTACTCCCTCTAGTTCAGCATAAGGCCAAGGCTCTGTGAGGAAGGGAGAAACCCCCAGACCGCCTGGACGGGATATTCCTTATGGGCTGCCTCCCCCTCGGGGTATTCCCAGCCTGAGCCCGCCATGAAAAAATACTTATGGGACCTCACCTTAATGCTCGAATGGCGTTGTTCGAGCGTAGCGATCTTCCAGCTAGGTGTCCGAGTTTGGAACTGCATATGCTCCCTAGCTGGCGGTTGATAAGATACACCGATAGGAACTCCCAAGCCGTCAAGTTGGCATACTCATCGGCAGTTCCACTAAGGGTCATTTGGAAGATGATGCAGCTAGACACCAAGAGTCGCCATGCATTAGGGTGGAGATGTGTTGGGGCTAGCCCGAGGTAGTTGAAGACCTTGCAAACGGGGCGACATAACAGGAGGCACAGGCCATTTGTGAACATTAAAGGGAAGAGGGCCACCCGAGACGTTGTACCATCAGGGTTCATCGCGTGTTCGCTCCCTCTGGGAATCTCTAGGATGACGGAGGTGAGAATGTTGTGTTTGGCTTGGAACGCCCTGAGGTTCGCTCCCGGTGACTAATGAAACCCAGCGCTTCCTCGCAAAATATGGAGCGATGGTGTCAGAAGGAGCTTTGAGGGCCATAGCAACGACGGGAAATGAACGAAAGGAGGCAATGGGCACAGTGAGTGAAATGGAGAGAAAGGTGGCGGTATAGGTGAATCTGGGGAAGACAGAGGAAGAGTAAAAGGCTAGGGAAGGGGAGGAAGGCAAGACGGCGGGAGAAGGAGTCGAGAGAAACCTTCGGGAGGTGGAGTTCGATAGAGGAAGGGAATGCTTAGAGAGAGAGAAGGACAGAAATGGAGGAAGAGGAAGGAGAAGAGGACCTTATATAGCCAAGGAAGGTTGGAAGGTGCATGGGAAACGAAGCAACACTGACAGTGATGACGCCATGTGGATCCCAATGGCATAGTCTGCACGGGTGGAAGCCATCGTGTCAGGTGTGTGGGAGACACGAACCAATGGGGTTCTCGAGACATGGGGAGAGGAGCAGCCAAGAAGTCCAATTAGTCGTTAGAAGATGGAAGGGCCACGAGAACCGAGGAGACGCACTTATTGAATGGACAGGTGACCTCAGGAACTTGATTGACGAGAGCCGAATGGGTGACCTTGAGAACTAAACTGACGGGCAGCGCCATTACTAGGAGATACATTGAATTCTCACCACATTACTGTGACAGGAATTCGTGGGGTACTGTGGGGAGGGGGGGCTCTGAGAGAGTGGCCTAGGCCCAAAGAGACCAAGTCGCGAAGACCCAAGGCCCCTCAAGCGGAGACCCAAAGCAGGGCAAGAGCCCAAACCAGGAAGCTGTGCACCGAGCCCACGACCACATACCCATCCAGAAAGGCTTTGGCATCGAGCTCGGCCCGACTAATGAGCCCACCATAAGGCAGTGATCACCTAGGGCCTCGGTGGGCTGCCAAGCCCTTCAATAAGGTATGGAGCAGACAACTGCCACAGGGCGCAGGTGGCTGGGCATGTCTGATTGTGGGCACGCCAGGCCAGAGACATGTCGCATACCATGCGTGTCAGGTAACCCAGCACACAACGGCATGCTACAAGAGGTACTATAGGATGGCTCGACCACGACCTGACACACTGCCATGGCATGAGGGTGGTAGCAGACCTGACCAGGGCACGACCTGACACCCCACAATCTCCCTCAGCAGTTGGGTTCGAGTCAAGTATAAATAACTGTCATCCCTCCCACGGGAAGACTCTAAATTTCTCATCATGCAACTATTCTCCACTGACTTTGCTATTGGAGTGACCCCGAATATCACCGGAGCCCCCTTCTTCCTCTCAACTGCAAGTCCTGTGAGTTTGGCTGTCGTGGTACTGCTCGGGCTATGAAACACGGCATCAACATTAGGCATATAATCACGTTGAAGATGACGTTGAATTTCCATGGGAGATATACAAGTATTTTGTGTTTTTTGTAGTTGACATTTATTGTTTGTCTTAATGTTCAAAATAGCAACTTATTTATTATTTTCAATTAAGAAAATGATAGAATTATCGAGGGAGTCTATCGATTTTCTTTATTAAAATGTGTTTTTTTGTTTTTTATTTTTTTAAAAATACACAGAAAAATACAGTAAAAAAAATAAAAAAGATAAAATATTGACTCCATACAAAATCTCGGAAGCTTATGTGGACGTAGGGTAGTGATAGAGTTACTATCCTTTTATTATCCATTTACTACTTATAGTGTACTTATTTTGTTATCATTTTCTTTTAAGTATTTTTTTCACATCCTTAATCATCAAGAAACAAATTAAAAAATATATAATTTTACTAATATTCACTTCTTTAACCATTAAGTAAAATTAAAAATTAAAAATAATCAAATACAAAAAAAATAATAAATAAATAGTAGGAAGATAATAAAGCCTATCAATTTTCGTAGACGTAACAACCCATTAGGTATAGTACTCCTAAAATTCTTCGAGTTAGTACGTACTTGAAATGGACTTTCAATAAGACTGCCGAAAGCATTAGACTAATACTAGAAATGTGCTTTCAATAAGACTTTGAGCAGTGCTACTCTACCATCTGAGTAGCACCATTCACGTATACTGCTAGTCACTCTTTGTTTTGTTTTTTTAAATTTTTCTTTTAAATTTTTTTAATATTTTTAAAAAATAAAAAAATACATCAATATACTTAAAATTACTTTCTTAATTATTAAATAAAAAAAATTTAGAGTGGTATATTGTAGCGGTCAACTATGAGCAGCATACAAGCTTCTCTCTAAGACTTTATTAATCAAAACAGGGAAAGCATTAAAGTATTGGCGTTGAATTACTCAAATGTCTGTCAAGTAAAAAATATAGTTTATTTTTTATTAAATTAACTGTATTGTACTAGTAAATACTTTTAAGTAAGATTATGAGTTACCATAAATTTATTGTAAGAGTTATATTTAGAGAGTCACTCTTAACCAATTAAAAGTATATATAGAAAAATTGTCCAATTTTTAGTGCAAATCCAAGAATTTGATATTCTTCATTGTTTTATATTTAGTATCTATAAGCAACTTTTTACTTTTTGATTACTTGAGGTTGGATTTTAAGTTTTCATGTGTTTGTTATTTGATATATACATATATATTTTTTAATTTGACCATATAATTGATTAAATTAGTGTCCAATTTTATCATTATAAAGTATCAGTATCAGGTTGGTAAAATGTGTTTGTTGGATAATTAGGTTGGAAAAATAGTTGTCAACCAATAATTTAATTAAAAATTAAATTATTAATTAACATATAGTTAATATAATTACAAAATTTAAAAAATAAATTTACAAAAAATATTATTATTAAAAAAATAATATTTTATTATTATTTTAACTAATAGATGGATAATTCAATGCCGAGTTATATCTTGAATGACAATGGTAAAAGGTCACGTGATTTTAGGCAAATTTTGACTTTAGCTTTGGCTAGACCATTGCCAATACTCTTTAGGCTACTAACACTGCAGACGATTTGTTAAGTCTCTCAATGCTAGTCCATACCAACTATCATACATCTAAAACTAAGTCATGGTCTAGTTATATAGATCAGATGAGATGAAAGTTAAAAATTGAATAAAATATTGTTAAAATATTATTTTTATTTAAAATTTTAAAAAAATTGGAATTGATTAAAGAAATTATAATGATTAGATAAGATGAAACAAGACCTAAGTCTTCTTGACTTAATATTATTCATCACAAAATCCTTGTATGCTACAAATGTTTCTCAAGATTCGTTTTATATGCTTGGGTGGATAAAGAATACGAAAAAATAATACATAAACAAAGACATTACATTAATGAATTTTAAGATTTTTGAGAGATTACTTGAATGGGAAAGGATTAAAAAAAATAAAAGAAAAAGCAAGAACTACGTGCTGGTTTAATGAATGAAAAGATTTAGAACAAAAACAATAAAATATTTCAAAAAATGTATTAAAAAGTTCTAAACAATTATAAAGTTTATGTGCTCCTTAAAAATTAAAAAGGGCAAAATATTTTAAATAAAAGATCAATACTTAGAAATAGAAAATAGAAAATTTAAGAAATAAGATAAATATAAAGAAACTATAGAAAACATAAAAGAAAAGTTTAGAAAACAGAATTGTTAAAAATGTAAAAAAATAAATATAAAATATAAAACTAAGAAATATTTTTCTTTTCTTTTAAACCAAAAACCCAAAATCCATAGAATAAAATGAAATATTGGAAGACCTAAATGACTTTATTTGAAGATAAATGTTTTAGCTACAAAGAGATCTTATTAAAATAAATTCACAAACTGATGTCACTTGATGTAGTACGTTATATTGTGAAACTACTTTTATTATAAAGTAGATTTAACGTATTATATAAAATTATATCAATTTATAAATTTACCTTTATAAAATATCTTTATAGTTTTAGTACTTCTCTTTTTGTAAAGTAATATAAATTTCGGTATCATTTAATACATTTATCAAATTTTCACAAGAGGAGGAGAAAGAAAGAAAAAAGAAAGAAGAAAGGCTTTGAATTGCTGGGGAGAAGGAGCCTGGTTGGTAGGATTATTGTAAATCGTCTAATTACAAAGGATGTTGTACGTAAAACCATGGAGAAGATTTGGAAGGTTAGCAAACCAATTATCTTCTAAGAGTTCCGATCAAATTGTTTTATCATCACGTTTGCAAATTTGGGATACAATAACAGAGTAATGGAAGGGAGACCATGGTTGTTTGACAATCACCTATTTGTCCATTAGCAAGTATGAACTGTCAAATAAGGGAATTTGTTAGGGAATCAATTGGAAGAGTAGTGGAAGTAGATGTGTAGGAGGATGATGTGGGTTGGGTTGTGTGTCTGCGGGTGAGGATTGAATGTGACCTCAGGAAAGTGTTAGCATGGGGAAGGACTGTTAATCTTGATGGGAGGAGTATGTGGATTCCTTTAACATATGAGAAACTGCCGAGAATGTGCTTTAAATGTGGATGGATTCTACATCAAGAGTAGGGGTGTACCGAGGGAGTAGGAGGTCAATTTGGTCCATGGTTGAGGACTTATTCAGTTTCGTGGAAAAAACCTAGAGTGGAAAGAAAGGGGTCGAGGAGGAGGCATATGGGACAGAAAATGGTGAAGGGGGAAGGGAAGTTGACGGGGAGACATGCCAGTTTATGAAGGAGAAAAAGAATGAAGGGGAAATGATCGGGACAAAAGGGACTATGGCGCAAGTTAAGATGCAGCAAACTGGGAGGGATGAGCTTAGTGAAGTCATTATCTCTGGTGGGGTCTATAGGGTGCCATGAGTCCTGTTGTGGCACAAATCTTCCACGGATCGCATGAGATTATGGGGCTAGACAATAATGAGGAGAACTGTAAGTTGAATCTGGGAGGCAAGAAGCAAGGAGAAGGCGTTGTATTACTAGCAAATTCTGACTACAATGAAGCAATGATGGATCCTAAACGTGGCCATTGGAAGAGAAGAGTAGGCGCAAAAAATACAAGTTTGTCTCCTACCTCATCTGTTGGTTACAAAAGAAAGGGGGTGTGGTAGAGGGAGTGGATGGTGAAGTGAGGGAAGAGCTACTAAAGTGAGGAGAGGAAATGTAGTAATCGCTGGTGATAATGAAACAGTAGAGGTAGAGGCTACTTGATAGTCCCTCTAGACATTATGAATCTGGTGAGTTGTAACTGTCGAGGGCTTGCGAACTCTTGAACAGTCCAAGATCTCTACCTTATGGTGGGGGAGAAGAGGCCCAAAGTTGTGTTTCTTATTGAAACAAAAACTAACTCAAGTAGAATAGATGGTGTGAAAAGAAAGTTTGGCTTTGCTGAATGTTTTGTTGTTGATGCAATTGGGAGGAAGGGGGTTGGCTTTATTATAGAGAAGGATGAGAATGGAGTTGAGATTCAAAACTAATCACAGTGGCATATAAGTGTATGAATTCGTGATGAGGAAGCTAGATGTAAATGGCTTTTAACAAGGTTTTATGGCCATCCAGAAACTGGAAAAAGAAAGGACTCCTGGAACTTGCTTGCTCAACTAAAACCTGATGCACAAACTGCTTGGCTTGTAGTATGTGATTTTAATGAAATAATATCCCAATTGGAGAAACATGTGGGTAGTCAGAGGGGGGACCAACAAATGAAACTCTTCAGGGAGGCCTTGGAAACAACCTCTCTTTTTTATTTGGGATGTAAGGGGGATAAGTTTACTTGGAGAAATCAACATATTGATAATACCTTTATAAAAGAAAGGCTGGATAGGGTTGTTGTAAATTGTCAATAGATATCTACTTTCAAGGAGTGTACTGTGGTGTGGCTTACAACAAAGTATTTAGACCATAAACCCTTACTATATCCATGACAATGGAAAATTATCAAAAAAATGAAGAGATGTGCCTTATTCAAATATGAGGCTAATTGGGCTACTATGGAAGGGTGTGAACAATTAATTCATCAGGTGTGGTCAAAGGAAGTAAATACATTGAATTCATCGATGGGGGTCCAAGAGTCTTTAAAAATATGCAATGGGGCTTTGATTAAGTGGAGTAAGGGGAGGCTAAAGATTGTGCAAAATAAATTAGCTACAAATCTGATCAGTTGAGAAAGTTACAAGATGACGAAGGCCCCCATAATTCTGTGAGGATTAAACAGCTATAGAATGAAGCGGGTATGCTCCTAGAACAAGAGGACCTGAAGTGGAAGCAAAGGGCTAAAAGAAACTGGTACCTCCTTGGGGAAAGAAATACAAAGTTTTTTCAAGTATGTGCATCCTAGAGAACAAGGAAGAACCAGATAAAGTCAGAAGCTGATTCTAATTCAAGAATGAGAGTATAACCTGAGGAAATAGTTGAAGCCTTCAGGAAGCATTATGAAGGGATATTTCAATCCACTTGGCCCACCAAAGAGATGTGATCAACTTGTTTACACTCAATGGAAGGGAAAGTGATTGAGGAAATGAATGAGATGCTATTGAGGGAATTCACAAAGGAAGAAGTGGAGGCAGCTATGTTCCAAATAGGACCTCTGAAATCTCCAGGGCTTGATGGATTCAGGACATGTTTCTATCACAGATTCTGGAGTAAAGTGGGGGTTCAGGTGTGTAATGCAGTCTTAGCTATTCTAAAAAGAGGTGAAATGGACCTAACCATCAACTCTACTTATATTGTGTTAATACCTAAGGTGAATGAGCCTCTGTCTGTTACAAATTATAGGCCTATTAGCCTATGCAATGTATTGTATAAAGTCATTGCAAAGACATTGCAAAGACCTTGGCTAATAGGCTGCAACATGTACTCAATGTTGTTATCTCAAGCAACCAGAGCGCATTCATACCTAGTAGACTCATCTTTGATAACATTGTGGGAGCCTATCAGTTCCTTCATTCCATCAAGAAGAGGAGGCATGGGAAAGTGGGGAACATGGCTATAAAGTTAGACGCGTCAAAGGCATATGATAGGATGGAATGGAGTTATTTGGAAGAAGTTATGAGAAGAATGGGGTTTGACACTAGATGAATTGCTTTAGTTATGAAGTGTGTCACTATTGTCTCTTATGCAGTACTGTTAAATGGACAACCATGAGAGGTTTTCAGACCCTCAAAGGGTTAAGACAGGGTGACTCCTTGTCACCTTATTTGTTCCTATTGTGTGCAGAGGGCCTGAGCAACCTGATTAGTTTTTCTGAGCAAAAAGGATTCATCAGGGGGTGCCTGTGGTGAGGGATGGAACTAGACTCACACATCTCTTGTTTGTTGATGATTATGTTCTTTTGGGCATGGCAAAGCTGGAGGAATGGCAGAAAATCATTAAACTACTCGAGTTGTATGAGAAAGCCTCAGGGAAGTGTCTCAATAAACATAAGACTTCCATTTTCTTTAGCTCGGACACAAAGGTTAATGAGAGGAAATTGATTCAAAGAGAGGTGGGAGCAAGTGTCAGCAACTACTATGAGAAATACCTGGGACTTCCAACCACGGTAGGAAGATCAAAATACAATACCTTTTGAGGTCTTAAGGATAGGATGTGGCAGAAGATAAACAATTGGAAAAACCAATTTCTATCCTCCTCTGGTAAGGAAATCCTTCTAAAAGCTATGATTCAATCAATACCCAATTGCCACATGAGTTTCTTCAAGCTACCTGCATAGCTGTGAAAAGAAATATCAGCATTAATGGCTCGTTTCTAGTGGGGCTTTAAACATGAGGATAGGAAAGCACAATGGTGCAGCTGGAGTAGAATGGGGGAACCAGAAAAATCATGGAGGGCTTAGGTTCAGGGATTTTGAGAGTTTTAGCCAAGCTCTACTTGCAAAGCAATGTTGGAGGATTTTGATAAACCCCAACTTCTTGGCTGCAAGTCCTAAAGGAGAGATATTTCAGATATACTGAGTTCTTGAAGGCAAACTTAGGCCTAAGGCCTTCTCTAATCTGGAGGAGCTTATAGGAAGCAATATATTAACTCAAAGAGGGACTTATTTGGTGGGTGGAGAATGGCAGAGATATCAGAATCTGGGGTGACAGATGGACCCCCAACCACTTGCTACCTAAAATCCCCAATAAAGGATTTGATTGTAACTCAAGAGTTGTGGAGTTTATTGATGAAGAAAGGGGCTGATGGAAAGAAGATGTTATCAAACACACTTTAAATGAACAGGATATTGAACTGGTGTGTAGCATACGCTTTAGCCTTTATGGTTTAAAGGAAAAGTAAATCTAGAGACACAAAAGATGGACATTTCAATGTTAAAAGTGCATATCATCCAGATATGAGTAGAAGAAAGAGAGTGAAGGTATAGAAGCCTTTGTTGCCTAATGGGAAGTGAAAGTTGGAAACCTGTTTGGAGGTTGAATACTCCAGGTGTTGTGAAGACTATCATTTGGAAAGTTATCAATAATTGTCTCCCTACAAGAGTGAACCTGACTAAGAGAAAGATTATTGAGAACCCCTTGTGCCCAATATGTGAAAGAGAGGAGGAAACAATTTGTCACACTTTGTTGAGCTGTCCAGTTGCATCTAATGTGTGGGTTGAATCTATAAGCCCTATCCACAATGGTTCAGCAATGAAGTTGATTTCGTTGTGTTGTGGAAGAAGCTATCTCTAAAACTTCGGCAGAATGACTTGGATGTTGTAACAACTATCATGAAAAGGCCTGGATCAGAAGAAAAATATTTATTTATGAGATGACCTTCTCTAGTCTCAGAGTGGTAGTGAAACAAGTAAGCGAGAGTCTTGATAAGTTCAAGCATGCATAGAATAGCCTAGGGGGGTTCAAAAGTTGTTGTGAGTGCTGACAGGTGCATGGCTAAATGGAGACCACCTAATTACAGTGGTGTCAAAGTCAATTGGGATGCTGCACTTGATACAAGAAAACAAAAGGATGGGTGCATGAATTGTTATCATAGACTCTCAATGGGAGATTTTGGTCTCTCTGTGCATGAGTAGGAAGGGAGTTACACACCCGATGATAGCAGAAATATTGGCCTTATGAAGGTCTTTGAAATTATGCGTTGAACTCAACTTTAATTTTGCCACATTTGAAGGAAATGCTTTAGAAGTTATAAAGGTTGTGAGTAATGTCGAGGAATGTTGGGTATGGTATGGTCAATTGATAGAAGATATCAAAGGTTTTTTCATAATAGAAGAGGGTGGAGAATTCAATATACTCATAGAGAATGTAATAATGTAGCTCATCAGCTTGCTAAGACAGGCATGTCTAGGGAGGAGGAGCAAGTCTGGATAGAGGAATGTCCAAAGGAATTGTATAGGGCTGTTTTATATGATACAATTTGTATAGGCCAAACATTGAATTGAATGATATATAGAGTTAACTTAAAAAAAAATGATGAGTAGAATAACTCAATTAAAATCTCTTATGTATGTGATGGCAAGCAAGTGTAATTACACTAAATTTATAACTTTTAAGTGATACACTATATTTATTCCATAAAATATTAAATATTGTATAAAATATTTTGAGAAGCCCCCTGACAAGATGTTGCGTAAATATCATAGATACACATACCAATCTCCTTTTTCCATGTAGTGATTCTATACTTTTTTTAAAAACCTTAAACGACACCATATAATTTTTATATTTCAAAATCCTATAATATATATCTTAAGAGAAAGTCTTCGCACCAGTCATTCCATTAATGCCCAAATAACAACTGCCAACGTTGTCCTACCACGTAGCCACCCATCTTGAAAATAATAGACCACGGCACACAAAATAATTCTATTGTTGGAGTCTACCAACCTAGAACCATCCACCACTGGGAATAGGCATGACAGAAGGCCACCCAATCTTGACCATCCCCCGTGCTCCTCTATCCCATCGACTGCCGGGAACCTCTCTCCGTTCACGGCTATTGTGGCGATAAGTCACTGATTTTTCTTTTTTTTTTTCTTGCTTTTGGAAAATAATTTGTATGAAATTTGGATTGAGAAATTACGAATTTTTTGGTAATTTAACTGAAGTCAGTCACGAATTTGGGTAGACTACAATTCATAAGTTGTAGCCTTCGAATTTTACAATCCAAAGTTATTCTGGAAAGTGAGAATGGCACATCTCATATGTTGGAGTAGACTACAATTCATGGGAGAGGATCTTTGTTTGGTTGTTTGAATCTTGTATGAACAAAATAAAAGTTGAGGGGTAGGATCTTTTTATTTTATATTTGCTTCGTGGAGGTTTGTAACGACCCGACCCTATATTTTTTTTTTTTAGGGATAAAATTTGAATAATTTTATTAAGGCTCTATTATTATTATTATTATTATTATTATTATTATTATTATTATTATTATTATTATTATTATTATTTTTACTATTATTATTTTCTGTCCAGCCCTTGAATCCTCTTCAGAATACAACTCCTCTTGCCGGATTTTTCTTCTATTTTGAATTTCAAACAATCTACTCACATGCACATACACATGCACGTCTATTCCTTTATTTTTTTTATCTAGGGTTTTCTTTAGGTTCTCAAACAATTATACATATACACGTTTCACTCACCAAAGAATGCAAGCCGCCATGCCCCCATCGTGAGTCTTCCCATCGCGTATCAATTCAACGCATGCACGGCTTCATCCGTTTCCTCCGCATTCAGGTTTCTCGTCCTAGGGTTTTCCTTTTTGACTCTCAACTGGCTAGGTTATAAATAGTTAAGCTCTCCTCTGCTTGAAGGGAATAGCCACTGCCGCCCACGTCTTTTTACACTCACGCACACAGAGCACTTGCCACAAACCTCCTCCCCTCAAACCGCAGCACACGTCCGAGAAGACAAGCTCCACCACCTCCCTCAAGCTCGTCCAGCAGACCACCTCTCCCTCCACCGTAAATCCCACTGCCGTGTTGGTTCACTTTTCCTCCACACACACAACCACTGCACGCCACCGGGAAACCGCAGCACCACCTTGCCGAAGCCAAGCAAACCACGTCGCAGCTCCTCCCTCTGGCCACCTCGTTGCCCAGATAGCCGAACCATCGCACGGCCCGCCCTCGAAAAAAAAAAAGCCATAAACCCGCTGCCATCCTCCCCTGTTTTAGGCCCTCAAAACAGAGCACCCCCACTCAAACCAAGAACCACGTTTTGCCACTTTTGGGCCACGACGCCACCATTGGCAGCAGCAGACGATGCCGGAGATCTATCCTCCACTGCCCTGTGATGCCATAGCAAACCGCCACCCTTGTTCTGTAAGTTCAAGCCGTGTTCTCCCTCTCTTTCATCCCGTAAACTCTCCCTCTCTCATAACTCTCTCTCACTCTCAGTTGCTTAGCCACCACTCGTCGGAGTTGACGCCGTGCCCAGCCACCAGAACCACCGTCGCGACTGCCTTCTTCCTCTCTCGGTGAGCATCACACCCCTCAACCCGAATGCATGCATCCCTTTCACGCGTAAACCAAACCGGATCATGCAACCCGTAAATCATTCTTTTTCTTTAGGTTAGTTATATTACAAAAATGCCCCTCTATTTTATTTTCCCAAAATGCCCATGTTACAGTATGTTGTTTTCCAAAAATATCCTTGCTTATTTAAGACTAACGGGTAAGGATATTTTAGTGTCAGGAAGTGTTTAGGTTTAGAAAATATAGACTATTTTAGTAGTTAGGTTTTTAAATAGAATCACTTGTTTAATTAGAAATTTATGCAAAATACGTGTTTATTTTTTATAGGCAACCGATTTCGTGCCGAAAATAGTGGATTAGCATTGCAAGGTAAGTAGCATGATCATATCCTTACGCGTATGTACAGTGAGCTGTTTGTCTTTTTATAAAAGATATTATGCATGTATGCCCTTTATTGGAAATCCCTTTTTACGTATCCAAAACATGATAAAATTATGAAAAAGTCATGATTTTATGTGAAAGATTATTCATGAAATTATTTATGAAATGCATGATTTTATGTGAAGATTATTCATAAAATTATTTATAAAATGCATGATTTTATGTGAAAGATTATTCATAAAATTATTTAAGAAATGCATGATTTTATGAGAGAGTTATTTCGTAAAATATTTATGAAAAATCATGATTTTATGCGATGAAACATGTATCACGACATTTATGAAAGAATGCGATTTCGTTTGAAATCTATGATACGATATGACAAGTATGTATGTGATTTCTTTTGAAATCTATGAAATGACAAGTATGCAAGTATGATTTGATAAAATATGTAACGGCCTATGTTATGATATGAAAACGGTACCTATGTTATGGGCATATTGCATTGCCAGGTCGTGCATGCTGGTAGTGCACCCAGTATTGTCTTCCTTATGTATGGATTCCACAACCCGCGGCCACGGGCGGAATCGGAATCTTTTTAGATTCGCTAACCCTAACTCACGGGGGTCAACAGTGGGTAACGGCCTATGATAAGTGAAAGATAAGTTAATGTTCATGCTCATGTTATTTATGCATGTATTTATGAATATGCACGCTTTTCAAGACACCTTATGTTTATTATGTTTACTGTATGATGTGTTGCTTATTGAGTATTCGACTCATTTTAGTTTGTTTTCATGTTTTTTTTAAACCCCCCAGGTGATGACATTTATGAAGATGAGACTGCAGGACAGGACTTGACTCCGGGAGGCAAGGCTGAGGCCTAGATTTTGCTATGATTATTTCTATGGTTTAAATAAATTATTTTGATAAGCACATAAGACTTCTGTATTTCTTAATAAATGCTTCCGCAGACTTTATTTTAAATTTTCAGTATTTATTGAAGTTTGTTATTTTATGGAATTCTTTCATATCTGGCGCGTTGTTAAAAAGGAAAATCTTTTTATATTTAAGTTTAGTAGTAGCACACTGGCTCCTCGAAAATTCTAAAATGTCTTTTCGGGAACGGGGTGTTACAAGGTTCTTTTGTGTTTGTGCAGATTCCATTATGTTTCATTCTTGCAATGGGGAGGTAAAGGACGATATATACTTTCTTATTCTTCATCAATGCTTTTGATCTTTCCTTTATGATGTAATTGTGAAAAATATTCTCATCTTTTACTCATATTTGTTAGGGGAGCTCTTAGTTATTTGTGCTTTACTTCCCACTTCCCCGTTCTTCAAAAGTTAGAGCTATTCACTTAGTGTATGCACTCTGCACCGAGTATAGAGGCTAGTGTGGTAGTTTGCTCATGTTAGAATATTTGTTATTCTTTGGTCAGAAATTGAGCTTACTTTTAAGCCTTGCTTTTTTGTTCCAATTACAACAACAATCATGTTTATTTAGGAAGGATGTTCATTGCTATAAAGGTTTGTAATTTGGATGATAATCATATCATACACGAAAACAACCAATTTACATAGATAAATGAGTATAATCCATCCATGTATACTCTAAACAATGCTTTCAACTTTGATCATGGCTCTCATCCTCTATTTACTATCCAATAGTAAATAACAAAGACTGGTAATTTTAACTTAAATACTGAAGTGATGCTTTTTCTCAGCTAGATGACACAATCTTCGCTCCAATGAACTCCAAAATTTGGGGCAAAGGTCTGCTACAATGGCTTGAGTTTACAAAGCTGAGACTTCCAAAATTAAATATTTAAATATGGTGCTTACTTTTTTTCCCACTTAAATATGACGGGTGTGGTTTAATATTTAATACTACCTAAGTTAATGGTTGACTCACTTGTTTAGAATTTTGTGAAATGGGTTGATTTGCCTATTGCAGTGAGAATTTGCAATAGGATTGTGTTCGTCTAAGTTGTTGGAACTCGATAAATCAATCTTTTTAAGAAGTCTAGGTTGAGAGGCTGGTCTTGGTTTTGGTATTGACTTGCTATGGAAGATTTTGATCCTGGCTAACAGTGCTAACAAATTATCTCAATCGTTTGTTGTGTATTTATCCAAAAAAAAAACAAATCCTTTGTTGTGTAGTGTAAGTATCTCATTTTTCTTGAAAAATATCGAATGAAATGCTTTCACTATGGACTTGTTGACTATAATATCAATGGTATCCAAAGTGAAACCATTTGGACCAATTGGGTTGAACCTAATTTATTATGCGTTGGACAATTACGACACTCATAAAGAAGGCATTTTGTTTTCCCATCCAGTATATATGTTCATACTCTTGTTTGAGTTTGGACGTAGGATACTAGATACATGACTTGTGTGCTAATATATATGTCCATATTCTTGTTTATGTTTGGACTTAGGATACCAGATACATGACTTGTGTCCTGATATATTGTTCATACTTTATTTTCTAGCGAGGCTAATAGTTTTGGTAGATGCTTTTACAACTGTCCAAACTATCAATAAATAATGTGAATTTTTGGAAGGAATTGATTTTGAAATTGAGCAAAAATGATATGAACCCGCGGGAATGAAATCCCTTGAACCCACAATCAATTTGAAAAACACTCCAAGAAAGCCAAAGTCAAGTCAATGGATGGAGAACCTAAACTCGATGAGAACTCGTTTCAAGAACCTGGATTATATTAAAATCTAGACCCGTTGAAGAACACGTCTCAAGAACCCATATTACAAAGGAGGAACGCCACAAAAGTTGTGATTTACCTTTGATAAGTTCAAAAGTTCAATTAAGAACAAGAGGAGATAAACTCAACTCACAATGAACAAATTCATCAAATTTCATAAACTGATTAGAATGAAGCTACATAGAGTATTTAAAACAAAACCTAATGAAACCCTAGCCAAAATAAACCCCCATCTTCCAAAAGTGCCCCTGGATGAACAGTGTTGCAGCTACAGTGTCGTGCTACAGTAACCCTAACCCTAGTTCAATAAAATAATAACTTTCCCAACATGCCATTGCATAGGCCCCCTTAAGTGTTTCCCATAATAAACTCAATTATTCTAAACTAATAAAATAAGTTCTTTAAATGAATTAAATAAGTTGAAACCCTTCAAGAGCCCAAAGCTTTTAAGTCTTGTCGTTGCCCTCTTCCGTAGCCGATCAAATGAATTAAAGCTTGATCTTCATCCTTCAAGCCCCATCTTGAATGTTGGGCTCTTGCTAAACTTGTTCCAAGTGGATTGCATCAATCCTTGCATTGTCTCCTTGATCTTCTTGACCCATCTGGAAGTTGCAAATGATCTTTAAGATTAGGCCCATCTTGGTTCCCATCATTCCCCCTATCCTCAAAAGGATTCGACCTCGAATCTCCACCTGGATCAAAGGGAAAATGGTTAGTAACATTGAAAATAGTAGAAACATGATACTTACCTGGAAGATCCATTCGATATGCATTTTCATTAATTTATTCAAGAATTTGGAATAGTCCATCCAAGCTACTCCTATCATCAACTGGTAAAGACTTTAAATTTGAAGGAGGAAATGGATTAAGTATACAAAGAATTTCAATTGGTGAAAATTTAGTAGTAGCATGAACACTCCAATTATATGTAAACTCAACGAAACGCAAATGATACTCCCGCAAATGTTCATGCAACACGTCAATGTATAGCAAATGATACTCCCACAAATGTTCATGCAATACATCAATGAAT
Organism: Juglans regia; assembly: GCF_001411555.2. NCBI lineage: Eukaryota > Viridiplantae > Streptophyta > Magnoliopsida > Fagales > Juglandaceae > Juglans > Juglans regia. Next base: position 14,014,984 of record NC_049916.1, on the reverse strand, counting down.
GACAAATGATACTTCCACAAACGTTCGTGCAACATGTCTTTGAATGGCAAATGATATTCCCACAAACATTCATGCAACACAACAAAAGTCTTCCTTACACCAAGGTTACCCAACAAACCAGTATGTCCATCACACACAAGCAACTTACGCATAAAACTAGTAGGCACACAAAATCTATTATTTCTAAACAAGTACCAATCTAGTTTATAGAACTTACCAAAAGATGATTTCTCACATGTTCCATACACACTAACAAAGTCATCATCATTAGCATGCAATTCCTTATCATATTCAAGTCTCAACAATTTTGCATCTAAAATGAAGACAAGGACATACCTTCTTACTAAAACATCAACTACAAAATTTTTCATACCTTGTGTGTATTTGAATACATGAGGAAAAGTCTCAATACAATCCTCCGCTTAGCATGCATTCTAGTCAACAACTTACCTTGTCCCTTTAAGTGTGTCAAAGACTCATGTTTTTCCAAGAAAAGTCGGTTAGGAATTGTCGCACCTAGCACAAAATCAATGTAGTGCTCTATTTCCCTAATAGGTGGCAATCCACAAAATACACCGCTAGGAAACAGGATCTCATATCCCTGGCACAAAGAGACAACAATACTAGGCAAACATACGTCAAGTTCGTTAGGATTAAGACTCACCTTAGCATAAAAACTCACTTTTCTCTTTGTTTTTCTCTCACTTTCTTCACACTCTCTTTTCTTTCCACTCTCTTTTTCTTTTTCACAATTACTTTTCAACTCATTCTCTCTTTTGTTTAAGGTATTAGTCTCACTCTCTTCTTTTTTCTCTCTCATTTTTCTGTCTTTCTCCATTTCAGTCTCATTATTTCTTCTCTTCTCAATCTCACATTCACTCATGCTTTTCAGCTCAATCTCACTTTCACTCTCACCTTCACTCTTGCTATTCAGCTCATTCTCACTTTCACTCTTGCTTGTTTGCTCAATCTCCTTGTCACTTTTTTTTTTTTTTTATCACTCTCACTCTCACTCTTTCTTTTTTGATCACTCTCATTTTCACTCTTTCTTTTTTGAGCAACCTCACTTTTCAGCTTCAATTGGTCCCCATGGACCTGTGTTGGAGTTAAAGGTGCAAGTTTGATTGTTTTTCCATCATTTTCAAAACTGTACATGTTCCTTAACCCATCGTGAATCACCTTCCTATCATACTGCCATGGCTTCCCCAACAAAATATGACCAGCATGCATAGGCACTACATCACAAAGGACCATATCCTGATATTTCCCAATTGAAAAAGAAACTAGCACTTGCTTATTTACCCTAACCTCCCCACAATCACTCAACCACTGCAACTTGTATGGTCTAGGGTGTTTCAAGGTAGGTAAATTCAATTTCTGCACTAAAGTAGTGCTAGCCAAATTAATACAACTCCCCAAATCAATGATCATACTACATACCTTGTTGTTGATGTGGCATCTAGTATGAAAAATGTTCTCACTCTGCTGCTTTGTATCATCCATCTTAATTTGCGTATTGAGTGCACGCCTAGTAACAAGTGCATCACCATACTCTTCATTCTCATACTCATTTTTAACACTAGACTCACGTCGCCTCCTATCTCTCCCACCTTGCAGATTTCTAATCACTGCTTCTTGATTATCCATACTATCACTCATTTCACCCAACACCAAGTTCAACCGCTCAAACTGTTGTTGCATACCCTGCAATACAAATGATGAGTTATCTGCTGCACAAAAACAATGTTAGTGGAAAACCTCACACACTCCCTTACGTGTTTACACTCGAATAATAGCACTCCACTCGTGTTTCACTCTTAATGGCTTTTCCCAATAATAGTCTCACACCCTCTGACCTTTTACCTCAATAGTTTTTCCACTCAAGTTCTTTAAGAACTAGTTGAGCTAAATCAAGACAATACAACCTTGTATTATTCCAACCGGTAATATAGATCAAAGAAATAAGGAATAAATAAAATGAAACGAGACTCAAGGAATTTATACGAGGAACAGAGTAATTATAAAACAAGATACCAACTAGAAAGACGTAATCAGCTCCTATGATGATAAAAGCTCAATCAACAAATACTTTCTTTCTCTTTGTTGTAACTATGTAGCAACTTTGAATATGCTACCTTCTCTTTTCTTCATCTTCTTCTTTTTTTTTTTTTTTGAATTTTCTTTTCTTTTCTTTTCTTTTCCTTTCTTTTCTTTTCTTTTCTTTTCTCTAATTCAACCACAAACAACAATATTCAATTGTGAAAACCAAGCAATTGAATTCAAACACACAAGCATGGACAATGACGTGGAAGATAATAAATGGAACGACACTCCAAGCAATTGACAAATTTAGAGATGTAGGAAACCCTAGAATTTTGAAATCTTAGGTGATGCAAATTTTAGCCAAATCCAAAACCCTAAGAATTTCGGCAGCCTACTTTTTGTTTCTTTTTTTTTTTTTTTTTTTTCGGAACCCTAGAACAATGATGTCCTAAAATTAAATTTAAGGATGCTAGAATTAAAAGATAGAATCAGACCTGATTGGAAACCTTGCTCTGAATACCAAATGATATGAACCCACGGGAATGCAATCCCTTGAGCCCACAGTCAATTTGAAAAACTCCCCAAGAAAGGCAAAGTCAAGTCAATGGATGGAGAACCTAGACTAGATGAGAACTCGTTTCAAGAACCTAGATTATATTAAAATCTAGACCCGTTGAAGAACACGTCTCAAGAACCCAGATTACAAAGGAAGAATGCCACAAAGGTTGTGATTTACCTTTGATAAGTTCAAAAGTTCAATTAAGAACAAGAGGAGATAAACTCAACTCACAATGAACAAATTCATCAAATTTCATAAACTGATTAGAATGAGGCTACACAGAGTATTTAAAGCAAAACCTAATGAAACCCTAGCCAAAATAAACCCCCATCTTCCAAAAGTGCCCCTAGATGAACAATGCTGCAGCTACAGTGCCGCGCTTCAGTAACTCGGCTACAGTAACCCTAACTCTAATTCGATAAAATAATAACTTTCCCAACATGCCCTTGCATAAGCCCCCTTAAGTGCTTCCCATAATAAACTCAATTATTCTAACCTAATAAAATAAGTTCTTTAAATGAATTAAATAAGTTGAAACCCTTCAAGAGCCCAAAGCCTTTAAGTCTTGTCATTGCCCTCTTCCGTAACCGATCAAATGAATTAAAGCTTGATCTTCATCCTTCAAACCCCATCTTGAATGTTGGGCTCTTGCTAAACTTGTCCCAAGTGGATTGCATCAATCCTTGCATTGTCTCCTTGATCTTCTTGGCCCATCTGGAAGTTGTAAATGATCTTTAAGACTAGGCCTATCTTGGTTCCCATCAAAAACACTTGCTGCAAGGAGACGTTGGAGTTAGCTCAACGAAGGAACCACAAGTTACGTGATTAACGTGTAATGATCAAACAAGCCAAATTTAAAGCAATGGAGAAGAAGTATAAGGGAACCTTGAAAATATTGTTCTTGTCATGGTTCTTTTTTCTTTTCTTTTTACTTTTTTGTTGTGATTTGTGCTAGAATTCTTATGTATCCGAAAAACAGTAATATATGTCAGCCGGTGCTAAGAGTCTAAGACTCATGTAATGTCGTAATGTTTAGGGTACTTTTTGGAATGTCTCATGGATATGATGCCTCTTGCCAATGTTTATGACACTTTTTGGACAATTGAATGTAATGAACATGTTTTGGACAGATAATTGGGGATATGTTGGACATTTCTTGTACAAGTTTATTAACACTTTTCGCACAGTTTTTTTGACATGTTCTTGATAGATTTTTGGCCATATTTTGTACAAGTTTTGGAACATGTTTTGGACTATTTTTGTAGCCAATCTTAAATAAGTACACAAACACAAAATATCTTCAAATTTTGATTAGATTTCATAATTCAGCCTTCCATAGAGGTCAATCATCCGAAATTCAGTATTACATAACGAAATAAAATATCACCGTAATTCAGTTACGTAAAGAAATATCATCCTCATTTCTTGATTACATAAGGTCATCCTTGCTTGCATCAATTAAACAATCTACTCTTCAAAAGCTTCATGTAGCCAGAATTGAAAAGTCATCCACTCTTCAAAAGCTTCACAATCTATTGCATAATTTACCATAACATAAAAATAAAATCAATAAAATTCTAAAAAATAAACATTTTAAAAAATCTTTTCCATAACATAACAAAGCACCAAAAAAATCACATACAACGTACAACCAAGTTTCCACTTAAGGATCCAAGTTTTGAGATGTCACTTCACTATGATCACAGAGCAAACTAGTACTTCTCGGTGTGAGTAGCTCATGATTATGTGATGGCACATATTTGCATACTGTCCACTTCTCACCATCTTTTTTTTATTTACATCGTTGCTTTACATCCAATCTTTGTCTCAATAGGTTCAAGAATTGTTCGTTCTTTTTGTTTGCTTGTTTCACATTGAAACCTTTCTCTTGTACAAACATAATGTACCCCTATTAATTTTCTCTCCTCTTTTGACAATCGAGTATGGTTGATCCTTATTGCAAAACATATTAATCTTGCATATGCCTCGTAAGATTCTTGGGCGTCTTCTACGTCCTCAAATCCTATACCCAAATGGCTCCAAAGGACCACTACTGGAAGAGGACATCACATTCACTACATCGTTCACATTTACTCAATCTTCCACATTCACACCATCTTCCATATTCACTTCACACTATCCATTCACATTCACATCACACTGTTCTTCCACATTCACATCACTATGTTCTTCAACATTCACATCACTATCTAAATTCAAAATACGATCCTTCAAAATAAAATAATCACAATATTACCAATAAGAAAAATATCACAATTTGTGCAAAAAAATCATGTTTCAATATAGACTAGTGCATTTAACCCAACTTATATGGTTTATAAGCAATTTTTTAAATAAGCTAATAGTCTCAGAAAATGGTTTGGTGCAGCATCAATGTACACGATTTATTAGAGTGCAAGAAAAAAAAAATAGATAAGGCCTCGTTGGATACAGAAACACTCTCAATCCATCCCATCTCATCTTATCTCATCATTACAACTTTCTCAAATTTCAATACAAAAATATAATAAATAATTCAACCTTTTCAAATTCCAAAACAATAATAATATTAAAAAATAATATTCTACAATATTTAATTTAACTAATCTAAAACATTTTTATCTCATCTCACTATCCAAACGAACACTTACGCATAGCCAATATAACTTGAATGGCTCCAATGAATTTCCAATTAAATTAATCCGCTATGATTAACAAGACATTAGCATTAACTACTGCTCACAATATAAAGCATAAATCTATGTCCACAATGAATTGTCAAATAAAGTTACAAAAAAACCAAAATAAAATCTCACAAGACGCCTCTCCTTCAGTTTACTTCCTCAACCAAAATATTAGAGTGTAAGGCCTCGTTTGTTTTTGTAGATGAGATGAGATGGAAGTTAAAAATTAAATAAAATATTATTAGAATATTATTTTTGTTTTAATATTTGAAAAAGTTGAATTGTTTATTATATTTTATGTGAAATTTTGAGATGAAAAGTTTTGTCAAAGGTGAATGAGGCCTAAGAAAAAAAAATATTTGAAAATGAATATCGTTAGGGGTGAAACCAATCTGGTCCGGTCCGGTTTTGGACAAAATTTAGGACCGAACCGGTATGAATCAATTTTGTATTTTCGAAAACTGATTGCACACCTGTTATCCTCATAAACCGCATAAACCAGTGCATCCGGTTTTACCGGTTCCAATCCGATTTTTCAGTTTTAATAGTATTAGTATTAGGGCATAAAATGTAATTAATATATTAATATATATTAGTATACTAATGTATACTAATTAATTAAAGCGAAATGTAATTAATATATTAATGTATATTAGTATTAATAATGTATTATGTATTTATTAAAAGAAATATGTTGAGAATTTATTAGGCCATAAAATGTTATTAATATATATATTTTATGTTTAAAGCATCTGATCAAACAAATTTTCCTGTTTAAGATTAAAATTTTATGTTATAAATTATAATAACATTATCTTATATATAATTATAATTTATATTATTATACATGTTATATATATATTTATATAATATAAAAAATATTATATATAATATTAAAAAATTAATTTAAAATATATAATATAGTGAACCGATCCGGTTTGCTCCTAAAAGGTATAAAACCGGAACCGGACCAGTACCGGCCAGTTTTGGAATTACGAAAATCTGTTCCGGACTAAACCGGTCCAAAACCGGACCAGTTCCACTAGTTCAGGCTGGTTTGGTCCGGTTTTTCGATTTGTTGGTTAAATTTTACACCCCTAAATACCGTGGATGTGAATGGGGTAACTCTAGGATAAATGTTCTGGTACAGAATTTAGATTTAGAGTGTAATATTTTTTACTCAATCATGCCTTCCATAAAGGTAAATGGGGTAGACCTGAGGTAAATTTTCAAGTACAAATAATATTTAAACAACTCCTACAAAGATACATTTCCAAAATAAATAAATAAACCAGTACATAAAAAACAAGAAAAAAAAACCATTTTCAGAGGATGGAGATAGACAGAGGAGGACAATGGTGGTTTGGTTGTGGCGGCAAAATCATCCTAGAGCATCAAATGGTTGACGATGGTGGCAAGAAAAAATCGTAGCCACTGAGAGTGGAGAAAAAAATCGTCGGGAATGAGTGAGCTAAAAGAGAGACAAAATGTAAACAACACAAGCAGCGGCTCATGAGAAAGAAATCGCAGATTTTCTTCTACTGGAAACCTCATGTGATGCAGCTCATTAACTTACTATGTGAAGTACTTATGTGTCCATCTGTTATTGGTGTCCTTTAATCCCTGGAGAACAGCACATCCGCTCCAAGCGGACCTGATATCTTAAATTCTAAAATCACAAATCCTACTTTATTGCTAAACCATTTCATACCACAAGCATACCATCAATTAGTTGTGCCAATGGTAGATGCCACCTTGAGAGCGGTTGGAAAATCACTTCGACGTAGACCAAATTTGTGTTCGGAACACCATCGACGCTGAATTGGATCCAATCATATCTATACATTTATTACCCCCTCAACGTTGGGTGGCCTCAAACTACGTCGACTTGCGTGGTCCTCGACACCTGGATTGGGTGTTCGGAACTAATATGGGATGACCAGCCGCTCCCTTTATGTGGCAGGACTGCCCACTTGTATCTTTATATATATATATATATATATATATATATATATATAACTTAAATATACTTTTAAAAATGAAATCTAAAATACATCTTATATCATCTCAGTTTGGATTGAGAAACATTCTCAACTCATTTAATCTCATATCATCTTATAATTATAACTTTCACAATTTTTCACATAAAATATAATAAACAATTAACCTTTTTAAATCTGAAAATAGTAATGATATTAAAAATAATATTCTAACAATATTTTATTCAAATTTTAACTTGCATCTCATCTTAACTCATCTCATCTTATCTCACTATTCAAACCTAATCTCATTTGTTGAGGTGTTAACCTTAAAAATTTAATTGTAAGGGACCACTTCCTGGTTTAAGGGACCACTATTTTTAGTGTTTATTTTCTTCAATTTCTCTTAAAAAAGTTATGCCGAATTTATTTATGTTAAATTTAATTTTTAGTATGAACTAAATTTTCTTTATTCTAGGAAAACGATATAATCTAGTTCCGAACTATGCTTACTTTTCTATGTTAATTTGAAATAATTCTCTTCTATATTTGTCTGATTTATTCTGAGCTTATTGCTTCTAATTAACTGGCCATTAATTAGATTATTTTGATCTTGTGATTTGCTGTCGAAAGAGGCTTTTATAGAATGGATCTTGGATAATTCGGCATAGGTAAATATAGAGATCGAAAGATTTGTATGAACTTATGTAGTATTAAAATCATTGGTCTTATTGTTTTCTTACTTTATTAATTTGCATACTCTTGTGTAAAATGATTAACAAGAATATTTCTAATTAACTATCGATAGAGGCTTTTGGATGAGTTTGGAGATTCGCTAACAATCAGAGAAAATTAAATTCAATTAGTTAGATGAGTAAAGCATAGTGAAGAGTTAGATGAAATCGATTTCCTAGAAATTTTCTTCATCATTAAACTGATCTTCAAACAAACAGTTTTCTTTTCCTTTGGGTATTTTCTTTGAATTAATTTTATTTTAAATTGCAATTACAAAAATCTTATTGACTTTTCTAAATAAAGTCGAGATTAATATAATTTCGGTATTTATCAAAAGTAAGTTATCAATCCCTGAGTACGATACTCTTCTCATCACTTTACTATAAAACTACGATTGAAACGTCCCAAACCCGGTTGACCTGGAGAATTACTACCTGTCACTTAAGAACATGTTTCCCAACACAACTAAAATAAAACTCCAAAACTTTATTAGCAAAACTCAATCTCATGTATTCTAAATAACCACATTGAAAACTCCACAAAGTCATTACTGCAGCAAAATAAACTAAGGAATCCACAATCTCCCGGTAGTCATAACAAACCAAACTAATAATTTCATAAGTCTTACTAAACCCAAGATATAATTAAATCTAAAAGACATTAAAACTAAAGGACATCAGAATTCATTCTTCTAACATCCTCTTCTCAGCTTAATCATGCTCACCAATCTAATCTAGGTCATCAGTTGGACTCTCCACATCATCTGAAAAATATTATGAAGATAGTGATATGAACCCGCGGGAACGGAATCTCTTGAACTCACAATCAATTTGAAAACACTCCAAGAAAGCCAAAATCAGGTCATTGGATGGAGAACCTAGACCCGATGAGAACTCGTTTCAAGAACTTAGATTATATTAAAATCTAGACCAGTTGAAGAGCCCATCTCAAGAACCCAGATTACAAAAAAGGAATGCCACAAATGTTGTGATTTACCTTTGATAAGTTCAAAAGTTCAATTAAGAACAAGAGAAGATAAACTCAACTCACAATGAATAAATTCATCAAATTTCATAAACTGATTAAAATGAGGCTACAAAGAGTATTTAAACCAAAACCTAATTAAAACCCTAGCCAAAATAATGTCCCATCTTCCAAAAATACCCATGAGTGAACAGTGCCGCGGCTACAGTATATCGCTACAGTAACTTGGCTACAGTAACCCTAACCCTAGTTCAATAAAATAATAATTTTCCCAACATGCCCTTGCATAGGCCCCCTTAAGTGCTTCCCATAATAAACTCAATTATTCTAAACTAATAAAATAAGTCTTTTAAATTAATTAAATAAGTTGAAAGCCTTCAAGTGCCCAAAGCCTTTAAGTCATGTTGTTGCCCTTTTCATAGCTTATCAAATGAATCAAAATTGAATCTTCATCATTTAAGCCCTTGAACTTGTATTTGACCCATCTGAAACTTGCAACATATCTTTAAGACTAAGCCCACCTTGGTTCCCATCATTCCCCCTCTCCTCAAAAGGATTCGACCTCGAATCTCCACCTGGATCAAAGGAAAAAATGTTAGTAACATTATCATTAATTTCATATGCATTATCATTAATTTGTTCAAGAATTTGAAAAAATCATCCAAGCTACTCCTGTTGTCAACAGATAAAGGCATTAAATCTAAAAGAGTAAATGGATTAAGTCTATAAACAATTTCAAAGGAGAATATAAAGTGGTAGCATGCATGATCCTATTATATGCAAACTCTGTAAATCCATCCATAACCACAAAAATAGAATCTCTACTGCTTTCTTTCCTAGGCAGCCCCAAAATAAAGTTGATAGATATGTCTACACATGACTCACTACGAACAGGTAAGGGTATATACAATCCATGTGGCAAAAGCTTAAATTTGGACTTTCTGCATGTAATGCACCTGCCACAAATACGATTGACATCTCTCTTCATCTTAGACCAACATAAATGTCCATGCAAAATGTCTAAAGTTTTCTTGACACCAGAATGACTACTCCAATTATATGCAAACTCAATGAAAGGCAAATGATAGTCTCGCAAACGTTCATGCAACAAGTCAATATATAACAAATGATACTCTCACAAACGTTCATGCAACATGTTTAAAATCTTATTTATACCAAAATAACAACTCCAATTATATGCAAACTCAATGAAAGGGAAATGATAGTCCCACAAATGTTCATGCAACACATTGAAAGTCTTCCTTACACCAAAGTTACCCAACAAACCACCATGTCTATCACACACAAGCAACTTACGCATAAAACTAGTAGGCACACAAAGTCTATTCTCTCTAAACAAGTACCAATCTAGTTTATAGAAATTACCAAATGTTGCTTTCTCACATGTTCCATACACACTAGCAAAGTCATCATTATTAGCATGCAATACCTTATCATATTCAAATCTCAACTATTTTGCATTTAAAGTGAAGACAATGATATACCTTCTTGCTAAAGCATCAACCACAAAATTTTCCATACCTTGTGTATTTGAATACATGGGCAAAAATCTCAATACAGTCCTCTCACTAAGCATGCATTCTAGTCAACAACTTACATTGTCCCTTTAAGTGTGTTAAGGACTCATGTTCCTCAAATAAAGGTTGGTTAGGAATTGTCACACCTGACACAAAATCAACGAAGTGCTCTATCTCCTAATAGGTGGCAATCCACTAAACACACTGGTAGGAAACACGACATCATATCCCTGCAACAAAGAGACAACAATACTAGGCAAACATACGTCAAGTTCGTTAGTATTAAGACTCGCCTTAGCATAAAAACTCACTTTTGTCTTTATTTTTCTCTCACTTTCATCACTCTCTCTTTTCTTTCCACTCTCTTTATCTTTTTCACTCTCTTTTTTCCTTTCACACTCTTTTTCCTTTTCACTCTCTCTTTTTCTGTCTCTCTTTTTTTTTTCATTTTTTTTGTACTCTCGACCTCACAATTATTTTTCAACCCATTCTTTTTTTTCTTGAGGTCTTAGTCTCACCCTCTTCTTTTCTCCCTTTCATTTTTCTCTCTTTCTCCATTTCGGCTTCACTATTTATTTTTTTCTCAATCTCACATTCACTCTTATTTTTCAGCTCAATTTTACTTTCACTCTCACATTCACTCTTCTTTTTTAGCTCAATCTCAATCTCACTTTCACCTTTTCTTTTTTTATCACTCTCACTTTTACTCTTTAATTTTTTATTACTTTCATTTTCACTCTTTCTTTTTCCTCTTTTGGCTCCACTCTTTTTTCTTGACTCTCAACCACCTCTATATTTCCTTTTTCTCTCTCTCTTTCTTTTGATGTTTCGGCCTCATTCTCTTTTTTCCTCTCACTCTCTTTGTTCTTTTCACTCTCTGTTTTTCTTTCACTCTCCTCTTTTTTTGAACTCTCGGCCTCCCAATTGTTTTTCAACTCATTCTCTCTTTTTCCTAAGGTTTCAACCTCACCCAAATCTTTTCCCTTAGGTGGTTCGGTCTTCTCCTTTGTTACAGCTTGATCATTTTTGTCCCGCTTTGATTTCCAAGGAGTACTAGAAACCGAAGTATATATTGATGTACCTCTTCCTTTTAGCCGCCTCTCCACCTTCATAGCCATGTGCACCATATCCTCTACCTCCACATAATGTTGCAACTCAACTACATTGGCTAGATTACAAAAGAGGAATCCGCGGGAACCAAATGATACATAATGTACTGGCTCTGATACCAAATGAGTCAATGGGTTCTTGAGATGAGTCAATGGAACGGAATCCCTTGAACCCACAATCAATTTGAAAACTCCCCAAGAAAGCTAAAATCAAGTCAATGGATGGAGAACCTAGATCCGATGAGAACTCGTTTCAAGAATCTAAATTATATTAAAATCTAGACCCGTTGAAGAACTCGTCTCAAGAACCCAGATTATAAAAGAGGAACGCCACAAAGGTTGTGATTTACCTTTGATAAGTTCAAAAGTTCAATTAAGAACAAGAGGAGATAAGCTCAACTCACAATGAATAAATTTATCAAATTTCATAAACTGATTAAAATGAGGCTACAACGAGTATTTAAACCAAAACTTAATTAAAACCCCGGCCAAAATAATGTCCCATCTTCCAAAAATACCCCTGAGTGAACAGTGTCGCGGCTATAGTACATCGCTACAGTAACCCTAACCCTAGTTCAATAAAATAATAATTTTTCCAACATGTCCTTGCATAGGCCCCCTTAAGTGTTTCCCATAATAAACTCAATTATTCTAAACTAATAAAATAAGTCTTTTAAATGAATTAAATAAGTTGAAAGCCTTCAAGTGCCCAAAGCCTTTAAGTCATGTTGTTGCCCTTTTCATAGCTTATCAAATGAATCAAAACTGAATCTTCATCATTTAAGCCCTTGAACTTGTATTTGACCCATCTGGAACTTGCAACATATCTTTAAGACTAGGCCCACATTGGTTCCCATCAGATAGGGGGTGATTTATCAACAACTCAGTAAGTAGATGACATATGCTAGCGTGCAAACATGAGCATTTACAAAGTATAGCATGCAGAACAAAATATGTTCCAGAGTTATCATGCAAAACAGAACATATTTTCAAAATTAACAGAGCGATGGTTTTAAGACAAGTAAAAACTCATAGTACTTTGGCATAATATAAACCGAGCATCATCATCAAATCAAAACAGAGCATCTTACAGAGCAGAGACCATGTTTCACCCTCGTGGTAGGGTTGTGCTATCCCCAGTGCCCAAACCGGGCAGAGACAGAAGTGAAATATTTCCCTTATTCTTCTCGGAGCCCCGAGTGTGCACACAGGAAAGACCACAATAAAATCACTTTATTTCCAAAGTGGGTGCACTCAGAGACAGAGAAGTTGGTACCAACCCAAACAGAGCAGAGCATAACAGAGCAGAGCAGAGCAGAGACAGGTCAGATACAAAATTAGTACACCATGCCAAATGTTTCAGATGCCATATCAAAATAAAACAGAGTACCAAAACATAATCAGATCACTCTCACATACTAAAAATAAAAGTCGGAGCATCTTTCTAAATAAATGCACAATTTTTCAGATTCTCAATATTGCTCTTTTTTAGATTTCATAGACAACATGACAAAATTTAGCTCATATCTACACAATGCATGTCAGAACATATTTTTCTTTTTCCACACAGATTTCATGAGTATGCAAATAAACGACTGAGGTTGGTTTTGTTTTCCCAAGTTCTCATTTCATCACAAAATATGCAAAATTTTCAGAAAGTCAACATCAGTCTCAATAACTCGTATAAAGCCTAGCATAGGAACCCCGCTTACCTGGACAACTTAGCTTTTCAGAATTTTCCTTAAAAAAAGTCGAGTCGAATATAAATCGTCACCTATAAAAATAATCACATAATTTCCGTAAGTTTTCAATCAATCACGGATTTTGATATTTAAGTATAAGCTTCTAAAATAACCTATTTTAATTTCTCAAAACTTAAAAATTCTCATAATCCCAAAATATATCATCACTTCCTAAAAATCACCAATATCCACCATGACCAACGTCAAACTCAAAACACCAATATTTAAACCTGAAACAGTCAACAAATTTCATAGCATAAACCAATCACACAAACAACTCCATTATCCAATCCAATTGACCCCCTTACTCCTCGGACTCAGTCCGGCACAACCAACCAATTAACAGTAAATATGAGTTAGTGCGAAAATATATTTAAATCTCAAAAGATTTTTGAAAAAATACTTACAATGCTATAATATAATTTTTGAAAGATCATGAAGGTGCTAGAAGTGGCGGCACAGCAACGGAGTAGTGCAAAATGCACTGTGGCCGTGGGTCTCAAAAATTCACTTTTGAACGGGTACAAATGAAGACCCGAGATTGATAGGGAAGGGCTTGAGGATGTCAGTGAAGCTAGTGGTGGTGGTGATTGGCCGTGGGTGGCGGCATGGGCGGCGGTTGAAGGCCAAAATGCTCAAATCGGAGATGGAGATAGATGGGCTTCACCGGTGACTGATTGGAGCTGGGGTTAAGTGCATTGGGTTGCTAGGAGGTCGACGATGAAGTGGTGAAGAAATGGTGGCCGGTGGTGGCGCGATGGCTGCGCGCGAGCACAAGGAACGCCACTGCTTTGCGTCGTGCGTGGGGCCTCACGGCGACGTGAGAGGGGCTGGAAATGGAGGGGTGGGGTCGCTGGCCTGTGGGGGAGGCAGTGGGCTAAGCGGTGTCACCGGACAGTGGCTCACGGCAGAGGGCTGGGGGATGAGAAGAAATCGCACAAGGAGAGGGGGTGCGGGGCGCAGGAAGCAGCGGGGGAAAAAGAAAAAAATGAGAAAAGAAAAAAAAAAGAGGAAGAAAAGAAAAAACGGAAAAGAAAAAGTGATGGAAAGAAATGAGATCCAATCCCCACATCTTGGGTCACAAAAATGATCCAACGGAAACGATTTCAAAACAACAAGTAAAAATAAAATAATTCAAACGTAGTGATTAAAATGAAAATAAATAATTAAACCCAACAATAAGTTAATTAAATATGAAAAACAATTTAAATGTATAACAATAATTAATTATAAGAAAGCACTTCAAAATAATTTTCACAAAATTAAAATCATAAAAATAAACCCACTAAAAATCCAACCAATTTTAAAACAAGAGAATAAATTTTTAAATTAATAACAAATAATCTTTCAATTAAAAATATACTAAAATACGGGATGTTACAACGATATTGTGCACTT